>NC_072734.1:179298478-179397471 GCF_026930045.1 Uloborus diversus
CAGCAATGCTGACGACACCAACAATGAAACTCGCGCCACGTCATGATAATTTGATAATTTTTTTGTCAATGTTTGACATGCAGGGAAATGCTTTATTTTGACAAGGCTGAACTGAATCTGGTAACTCCACTATTGAACTAGTAAGACTGTCATTTTAGGGTAATAAATAAACGAAAAAGAGGTCAACCATTAACGCTATCTACTATTAGGGTTAATCCACTGGTGTTAGTGTTAAAATTTCAACCATCAAAATATCACCCAACAGGCAATTGCTTCGATCTAATGTAGAAGCAATTTTCCCTCGTCATACCTTGACGGGCGACTTTCTATTTATTATATATTAATAAATTCATTCATTAAATTCTAAATTTTTGGCAATGTACTTTGGAGTATTGAGTTATTTTTACTTCCAATTTTATTCATCGTATTTATCTTTCTAATTACTATTTTATCTTTTCTACGAAAAAGTAATCAGAAAAACTGCAATGTTTTCCCCCTCCGTGGCGATGTATCAACTCATTCTTTAGTTCAAACACGATTATTTGAAGATAGCAATGAAATTTTAAAACTTTATTTACCGAGGTTCTCAAACATCCTGAAATATCTGAAAATTCAATGCAGTCCATCACAATGTTACATTAAAACATCGTAATTAAATTGTCACCTAATTGCTTTATGCGACAAACTCTGATCTGAACTGGAAATTGCATTATTTTGCTAAAATTAACTTCTTTTCCAATTGATTGTTCTTACCTTTTTTGCCTATTGTGTTTTTTCTCTCACTTTTAAATAGAAACACAGACTGACGCTTTGTTGTCGGCCGAAAGCTTTTGGTGTTATTTGCCATTTTTTCTGCTTGACATTTATTCTGTGGGATTTACCATCATTTACATTTACTAATATTTCGATTAAATGCTTTAAGGGGTCTAAAGACCTTCAACCTTCAAAATTTTTGAATTTCTGGAAAAATATGTGTCATGCATAGTTTAATTCTGAACAATTGGATACCTTATTTATTACCATACGCAAAAACTTTTCTAGTTATCGTAAAATGCGTAACCTTTCCCCCATAGAGATTTATGTTAACAGCAGCTGTTTATGACTCTTTTTCTCAGGTGCCGGTTTCGCTGGTTTCTCGTTTTGCGTGCGTGATATATCTCAGAAAGTTTCTTATATATTTCCGTAAAACTTTTAATGCATCTTTGTCTGGTTTATTTTTATGATCTGAACCTAAATTTATCTATTTATTTGAATTAATTAATTAATTTTTTTGCAATTTTATAAGTTATCAAAAATTTCCAAAATTTTGGGCGAAAATATTTTCAAAAAAGATATTTTTTATTTTAAGTTAAAATGTAGGTTTAGATCATAAAAATAAACCAGACAAACATGCATGAAAAATTTTACGGATATATATATATAAGAAAATCCTTGAGATATCACATGCGCGAAGAACGAGAAACCAGCGAAAACGGCGCCTGAGAAAAAGATGCTTAAACAGCTGCTGTTAACATAAATCTCTATGTGAAAAGTTAACGCATTTTTACGATAACTTGAAAAGTTTTTTGCGTATGGGAGTATATAAGGTATCAAATTGTTCAGAATTAAATTATCCATGACACATATTTTTTCCAGAAAGCCGAAAATTTTGAAGGTTAATGGTCCTTAGATCCCTTAAACATATTCCTTTTTGGCAGTAGTAGTGCAAGAAAGATTGTGAACTTCATGAGTGATATGAACATTAGAGACTTACAAATGGCCAAACAACAATATTTTGACAAAAAATATTAGTAGACTAGCCTGCGTGCCCGGCGTTGCACGGGCTACTTAAAAAATGAAAGAGCTGTTCAATTGATGATTTTGTATTATTCTGACATCAGTTTCTAAAGCGCTAAGGAGTAAATAATTACGCGTAATGCAAGGTTTGGAAAACACCAGTAGAGCATATTTTTGGCAAAAACCTCTTTAACGTTAATCATATTTATCAATAATACAAGTTATGAGTATTTTCAATTAGCACAAAAGATGAAAATATATGCATTCGCAACTATAATATGTGCTCACTTTAAACTGAATTAAATCTGATAGAATATATCTGAAATATTTATGTACAATTACAATCAGCTTTTTACATAAAATGACACACACTTTTTTTGTTGATTACGTGAAACTACAGCACCAAGACTTATTAAATACCAATAAGCATTAATTTAATATCAAGCCATCAGATTCCAAATAAGCTTTAGTTGAAATCCTTAAAAACAATCTTTTTTGTTCAACTCTGTTTCACTTAAAGAAATCCAAACAATCTTAATTTAACGTGTTCTTTTAACGATACAAACTGTATTGCAAAAATCGAAACAGGAAGGAAAAAGAGATTTATTACAATTCGAAAACTCACCCATGTGACGGAAAAAAGTCCAACAAAATAAACATAATTAGTCGCACATCCTAAATGTACCCAAATATGAGGCCGGTGAATGATAAACTTACACTTCAATCAATAAACATTACTAAAGAAACATTTTTCATATGCTGAAAAGAGTTAAGAACGTTGAATGTGAAAAAATAAGAAAGGACAGACGATAAATGTCCGAATAGAGCAACCAATTTTAAACTAATTAAAAATGAAATTCTAGATGGAAATGTTGTTTTAAGATTTGGGCAGCAGCCAAAAAAATCTCTTTTGACACAATTATTAGAATTTTATTTGCTCACCCATATGCAAAATGGCAACAGGAAAGAAATAAAAATTCCTGAATAGCGTTATGTTAATTAACGTTTTAATTAATATCTCCGCTAATTAAAGTCGTACAATTATGAGATCGGTCCTATTGTTTTCTTTGGAAAATTTCGAATTGATCGGTATCTCGTTTGACTCCCGATTCGCAGTGGTTCTAGAGAAGATCGATCTTCAGACAGACAGACAGACAGACGGACGCGAACAGATTTTAATATTATAGTGGATTACTGCAGATATACGTATTTCAGGATTATAAGTGTTATTGCTCTGCCTCTCTTATTTATTAATACTATTATTATTATTATTATTATTATTATTATTATTGATCTTAAGTTTCCATTTCTTGTTTTATTTTACACGTATTTTGCAATTATGTTTTGCTGTTTTCCCCAACATTTTTTAAGTTTTTCCTACATTATGTCTATTCTACATTTCGCTAAATGTTACAATTAAATCGTTATAATTCCTTCTACCATGAAATTTATTGCTAATTTATTCATTAGCGGTTTCAATTTGTCAACAAAATTTATTATTATGAGTTTTTTGGAGAATTTTTTTTTTTTTTTGCTTAAAAGCTTTCTTTCGAAGATAATCGTAAATAAATTTCGGCTCTAAGTTCCATTTTGTCTTGTTTGTTTTCATAATTTGCTATTTTTACTATTCAAACTGTATCTTGTTCATTCTCGTTATTTTTGCCGGATGTCTTAATATCCAAAAGCTCACTATTCTGCATTGAAAAAGGAGTTCCCTGTAACCCCGAAATACGTGTCTGCAGTAATCTGCTAATTCTGTGCGTCAAAATGTTATTGATCACCATTTACTTATTCGCACCAAGATTTATTTCCTATTAGAGACCGATTCTAGTACCCGATTCACTGATTAACTTCTACTGCAGGAATAGTGTCCAAATGCAGTTAAGTACTTTCACCTGTAAGAAAACTCCGAAACGTCATAGATTACTTTTGGCCAACATTCCGGGAATTCACAGGTTATCATCATTTTCCTGCCTAAATCAAGTATCTTTGTCAAAAAGCTTCCTGAGTTGCGGCAAACTGCATGAATTCTGACTTCTCAATGTCGTGAAACACATTTTAGCCACCAGTTTGAAGATTAACTGAGTATATTTATTAATCGCATTGAGTTCTGCTTGATTCACTACACCTATAGCACAGGAGGCAAAAATATGCCTTCTGATGCTATGTTTATTCCATACTCACTCTCATAAATTTTGCTCCGTATACTATGATTTATCTCTAGTATACTAGGACGATTTACTTGTTCACACTCCTCCAACGAGAGGTTGTACATTGCGGTTCTGGCCCTCTTTTCTTGCTTATTCTCATGTTTTGTAAATACTGTTTATATATTCCTGCTCTGTTTTGATTCCATTTATTCTCTTATTTACTCCAGGTTCATTTGATTATTTACCCCAGACTTACTATTACATATTTCATTACATTTCACTCATGCATTTCACAAGATGCACATTTTGTAAATCTATATATATATAAATGGATGTATGTTTGTGGGTGTCTGGGTATATGTGCATGTTCCTTATACAAATCCACAGTTTTCGTCGGATTTCTTCCAAATTTGGCACAGAGGTAAATTGTTACTCAGGAATTCATATAGGCTTGTTTTTGGAATTTAAAAAAGATCCGAAGAGGTTCAAGTTTTTAATCATAAATTGCTCTTTTCGACACGAACAAATTTTTGTATAGTTATGAATTTAGTCTAAATGAAAAGCCCGTAAAAAACTGCCCTAGATGAAGTTTCATCAAAGATTAACTACTATCGTTAAGTTTAGGAACTTTTATTCCAAGCTAATAAAAATGATTTTCAACTTATAACCACCAGGAAGTATTTTAAACACAATCAACACCAAAAGTATCATAAACAACGGCCGTTAATGTCTTATAGCGACAAGCGAAACGCATGTTTGATAAGAGAGCCTTAGATATGCGAAATAATGCTGTGCATCGTTTCGTAGCCCCAGGGATGCTCTCTAAGGAATACTCTGTCTAAAGCAACAAACTTAAATGCGTGTTCTCTCTACCTGCATGAGTGCGAGATATCATGTATAACATTTACGACAAGTGTATTAGGTCTTAAAAATTTGAACTAGAACTAAAGTCTTGACAAATTTTAAATATTTACAAGACATTAATATTACTGTCTAACTGTCATTTTTACCTACGAAAATAGAAATTTGACGTCAATATAAGAAAATAAAATGTAGCTGACGTGCGTCTTTTTAGGCAAGTTACACTTATTCAATTTTGCTCTACGACATGGCACTAAATCATCATGGCAAGAGCGAGCAGACACATTTGGTAAAGTTTTTTTATATTAAGCAAACTTTTTCAGCGAAATATGCTTTTCTGAAAACATACAAAATAACCTATCACTTGATACCTTCATTCTCAAAAACACCGCCAAAAAAATCCGTAAAACGGTGTGCTATCGTCTGTTAACAACACTGACTGAATTCTTTATCTGAAAATATTGTAACCGCGTCCAAGAAGACTATTTTGTATATTTGTTCCTGATAATAGGGATTGACTTTTATTTTTTGGTAAGCTCACGACTCTTTCTAAGGAAACATTCAATGATTTATTTCCGAATAAAATGTATGTGAAAAGTACTGTTGCATTTTTTGATGTATTGGGGAAAACAAAACCTACAAAGGCGGCACAACGCTTTTCTTTCGAAGCATCACGTAAAAGGTTGTCCCACAAGGTGTGCAAAAGACAATCATTTGTCTTTGCGTTAAGACAATTTACGTACCGCCCGTCTGATTCAACCTCAGACAACGTACCAGTGGACACTACCGAGCCCAAACAATATTCCTCATTCTTTTTTGCTTTAAGTTGATGCTACCTTTTCGGCAAATGCTTGATTTTCTGTGTTATTTAAAGTATTTTGAAGATTTGAGCCTAGAAAGCGTTGTGAATGTAATATTTTACGCTCATTTAGATAGAATTCATTCAATTGATTATCCAAAAGACATGTAGCATTAAAAAGCACCCGAGCAATGCCGGGTATTTTATTTTATTTTATTTTATTTTAAACCAATGATACCTTCGTACCTACCATTTCTAGCTTAACCGGTGAAGGGTACCATGGTGGTTGAGGGGGAGGGAAAGAAACTGAAGGGAAAACTCTTGAAATACATATACATATCGTACATACGCACATACCTATACACACATACATACATATATATATATACATACATATACACACACACACACACACACACACATATATATATATATATATATACATACATATACATACATATACGCATATACATAGAAAAAAAACCATATATATATATATATAAGGGGGAAAAGGCTTGAAAAAGTTAGTAGGCTCGAGGTGCTATATTGGAACCGAGTTACTAGGAATTAATGAGAGAGAATGCTGTTACATATATATCCTCGTATAAAATAAAAATATTAACTAAAAAGTAAATATACAAAAATACTTATAGTGAAAAGACTCTTGGTTAAAAGGTTGTATACATCCAAGTTGAAATGCCTGGTAACAGCCCACTGTAAACATCCCCAGTAACAACATTTTCTAAAAAAGAGGAAGAAACGGCTTAGTGAATCCTAATACGCGTTTCTGTTTCTTCCTCCGATGTTTACAGAAGAGGATGAGAAGAAGGGCCAAAAATCGGCTTTCATTTTGGAAATTAAGTACGAAAACAGGAATAATATAATATAATAGTGACGAAAAGAGTTACATTAAAAGGCATATTATGTAAAAGAGCAAACCGGTTGTAGCAAGAGTACTCGAGATACTACGACGTTCTTTCTCTTTTTCTTCCTTTTCTTTGAAATATAATAGTAATAACAGTAATAAAGTAAAATATATACATTATATATACAAAATTTAAAAAAAAATCGAGGTTATTAATAGGATACACTAGCTAGAGTGCTTGATAGCACGCATTTTTGAGACACACAATCATGTAAAGCAATGAAAAGGAAACGTCTTAGTGGGTTCAGCTTGAACAGAAACGCAAGTCCACATCCTTTACCAATATACACCTGGAAGAGTTGAAAACAGACTGGAAAATCAGCTAACTTCTTGGAACTCGTAGTTGCGGATGGTCAGTTCGCTAATTAAATTATGGATGGAATTTGAACCAGATGGGTGCGAAAGAGCTTGACGAATATTGTCGAGTATTGTGATACTATTGTTCAGCTTTAGGTGAAATTGAGATGTGAGAGGGTAGGAGTAAAGATAATGATTTGAAGTACCTGTGAGTCCACATGCACAGTTGGGAGATGGAATTATTTTGAATCGAGAGAGGTATGCTGGAAAGGGCCCATGCCCAGTTACAAAGAGGGTGTCAGATCTGTTCTTGATCCTGGTTTTTAAAGAAGGGTTTGGGAAGATGGCGTGTACCCTTCTGCCCGTTGTTTCACTTTGCCAACGTGTGTTCCAACTATCTTTTAGATGTTCCAGTAATTTTTGTTTTATGAAGGATTTTGGCACTGGCATATTTAGAATAATTGGGGCACATGGGTCGTTTGCTGCTTGTTTGGCTAAGAAGTCTGCCGCTTCATTCCCCACCTGTCCAGCGTGACCCTTAATCCAACTTAATGAGATATCAATCTGGCATCTGAGTATTTTTTGAATTTCTCTTACTAGGGGGTTTCTATGTATGGGGTTCAGCAGTGCTTCCAAGGAGGAGAGACTATCAGAGTATAGATGTGCAGCAGAAGAAGGGTGATTTGTTTGCAGATACGACAAGCCTTGAAAAATAGCCATAAGCTCTGCCTGGAATACTGTGTTTGAAGGATTGAGTCTTGCGAACCAGTTATGGATGCGGATCCCATCCCGTAGCACAGCATAGCCTGCTCCTACTCCACACTTTGTTTTGGAGCCATCCGTGTATATCTCCAAATTCTGCAGTGAGGGAGTTTTTCCTTTTAAGCATATCTTGGGAAGAGTACACTGGATGCTTGGATGGCTATCCCACTTGTTGTTAGTTTCTTCTAAGTCGCTAGGGCTGAAATTGTGGCCAGGAATTTGAATCGATTTGCTTGTGAGGGAAATTTTTGACATTAGAGCTTTTGACTTGATCGTAAGGTCTATTGGAGGGATTCCAGCGATAACATGGAGTGCGGCGTGGGAGGTTGTGCAGTATGCTCCAGTCACTGTTAGGAGAAGAAGTCTTTGTATTGTTTGTATCTTCTTTAACGTTCTGCAATGCATCCAATTCGTCCAGACTGCCGATCCGTACAGAATTGAAGATTCTACAACATTTAAACACTGTCAAAAATGAAACGCTCAATTTTGACGATTTGGCAATCCTCGAGCACTATTTCGTTATTTTCGACGATCCTTTCGTCACCAAATCACGTGATATTTGACAAAACCAGAAATCTCAACTTTTTGACGAAATTATATCGTCCCGATTTCGTCATATTGCAGTGCATTCTGGGAGTTTTCGTTTCAGTCTTGTACTTGCTCGTTAAATTATCCTAAAGGATTCATAAAAAAAGGTTAGTATTTATTAAAATTTGTATGTGCAATGTGCTTTCCTTTTATTTATTGTTACATTTTTGTTTAGTGTTGTTTATAGTTGTGTTTAAAACACATTAAAATTGAAAACGAACCGTTCGATTAGGTTTAGAACTCTGTGTGTTTTTTGAACTAACTTTGAGTCACCTCCATGTTAGGCTTAACTAGCGTTGTTTTTTTATTTGCAAAAGGAAATGTTCATTTATTGACATTAGTTTCCAAAAACGTACTTCCTTTATTTCGTTAAAAAAATGTCAAACATGACCACAGAATTTGTACAAATTTAAACTTACAAAAAAAATTCCACCGTAGCTAAACTAACGCAGATGATAAATACAGCGCTTTTATAAAAGGCATGTAACTTTGAAGCTTTTAATTTCAACGATGAATAAATTGCATGATTATGTGTTTTCATTCTTCTCCATAAATTTTACAAAAATAATTCTGTAAAACAAAGTTTATTTTTTAGTTTAATAGTTCAAATTTTTTTCACTCTGCATTTTTATTTTCTTAAACAAATATGTACCCATTCCCCAATAAGTATTGATATTTTTTCTTCTTCCACTCTACATGTAATGTTTTATTCAATGTTATAATTTATACAGTTGCTCCCAAAAGTGTTCGTACACTTATCATTGTCAATGAAATATTGCATTAGTAAAAATTAATATTTTGGACTGGGTAAACTATATTACAAAACTACATGAAATATTTTAATAGCAAAATAAAATATGATTTTGAAGAAATTAATAATCAAAAAGTATCAAGAACTTTATAACACAAGTGTTCGTCGAAAATATTTTAAAATAATTGTTTAGCAATCTTTGAATAAAACCGATGAAACTCGAGGAAAAAAAGCGCTTGATGCAATAAAAAATAAATGCAAATCGCTTATATCAGCTTTTGGATCCGAAATGATACCCTCTTTTTTGTTTTCGTGTTGTTTATATAATCTCTTTCCCTACGGCAGATGTTTCTAGCAATAAGTGCTTATGTTCATTATTTGGGGAGCCTTTTTTTTTTACTTGCATAAAACATGAAGTAAAGTAAATATCAATTTAATACAAATCATTTTAAGTTAGAGAAGATATTAATTTCCGTAAAGAACTCGATCTTTGTGCTTGATATTTCAGCAGAATATTTTCAATATTTTTTTTCAATTTTTCCGCAAATTAAATAAATTAATGAAAATAGAGTTTTAATGTTTAACTCGATTTAAAAAAAAAATACATATATAGTAGCATGTTTTGAAAATAATAGTGATAAGCATTTTTTGTTGTTTATTTCCACACTTAATACACTAAATTTATAAGTTTTTCTATGTCAATTTGTGTTACATGATTTGTGATAATTAAGAGTTTTTCTATTATACATAGTTTCTACGGCTAAAATTAATGCAGCATTAATTTTATTGCCATATTTCACGTTTCAAGGTATTGTCAACAAAAAATGAGAAATCCGAGTCTACATGAAACCAGACTAAGAAACATTTTATAGATGAACTACCAATCAATCCAAATGTAAATTACAGTTGTGATTTTTGTTGGATGCAAAGTAAAATATCTGTAATTTTAACCGAACAGCTATACTTTAATGGAAAAATTGTAAGGATAATCAAAAAGAAAAAAAAAGGAAAAGAAAATCCATCGATATCTGTCAATTAGTTCTCAAGACACAAACAAAGAAAAGAACTATGTTATTGGGTTTCCCCTGTCTTTGGCAACTCTTCTCCCTTAGCGTGTTTTTTATTTACTGCGTGAAAATTACATATTTTAGAAATCAAATATGCTTGGGAGTAATACTTCCTTGGTAATACTCCCTCCGTCTCAAACTAGTAGAGCGACGTTTGAATATTTTTGTACCAGTGATTAATTCTGACGCTTTTATGATTTTGTTTGAATATTTTTTTAAAGATTTCAAGGTACTATACTATCAATTAATCGAGTGTTGGAGCCCTTGGTTTTTGACTCTAATTTGGCAGTGGTTTAAGGAGGTAAGGCTCGGTAAGTAAATGTTACTTATAACATAACACAATAAAATTTCTGAAAAAAGTAAAAATAAATCATAATCACATCAGTTTCAGTACTACTTAATTTGTTAGTATCTTAATAGAACTAATTTGTGGTGGAGGGAGTATTTCAGAAAACATTCGTCAAGAAAACTGCAAATCTGAAAACGAAAGTCGGGAGAAAACGGTATATTTTGGCTGTCGGCTGAAATAAAAAATAAATTTAAAAATAATCACAGATCAACAATTGTCGCACCCTTGATTTTTATTATAGCTCGAAAAAAAATCAAAATTCACGACTTGATATGCAAAGGAATTAACTAGTTTAATGGCTAAGTAATGCTGATATTCGATAAATTGAAGAAACTCAAATTCCAGAACGCTATTCAGAAATTAATTTCAGATACCAACTGAGAGAAATCATTGTCTGTCTGCCTAAATAAAAATTTTTCCCATCCGCTGTAAAAGTTACTCACTCTTGCAATATGCTTGGAAAAATAGCCGTCACCGTCAAAATAATCATATTTTGAAAAATATGAAAATGAAATCGATGTTCCTTAAAGTCACAAGAGAATCATAGCTTTTTAACTAAAGAGGAACAATTTTGAAAGAAATTGTGGAAAAATGCTTTATTTCAGAAATAAGCTGCTACATTTAATCGTAAAACTTGCCTCGAAATAGAAAAAAGATCAATGTGCATGAGGGCATACACTCATGGACTTACACATTTACTTATTATACATATATTTTCTTTTTAAAACTCTTTTAGGATGGATCCAACATCATGGAGATAATCAGAACCAAGACAGGCGAAGATTTTTTCCAAAACTATAACAATATTGAGAGTGTTCGTATATTATACATTGATTTCATGTTACACATGTTTGGAAATAATAATAAAAACTTAGGGGTAAAAGCAAAGGTATATTTAATAATTATTTAACAAACATTACACTAAATTAATTTTACCAAAAGATTTATTTCACATTTGCATTTTTTTAAGATTCATATTTTCAAATACCTTTTGCAATTTTGGCAGAGAATTGTTTTCAAAGTATGAAGTATGAAATGCATGCAATAATAAAGTTCCTGTATTAAACATAAATTTGGCCAAATAAACATTCTACATACAAGCAAAATTAATAAAACAAATAATTGATTGGAAAAAGAAAAAGGTAAACTTTTTCTTATGATAATCTAATTTTACTTTCTCTATCTAATTTTAGAACAAAGATATACTAACTTAAAGTTGTCCATTTTATTGTACTTTTTCTTTGAAATTTGTGGTATAAGTTGGATAAAAATTGGATTGGTATAAGTTGGATTTTTTTTTTCTGGAATTTTTTCATGCGATGCAATGAAGAAGAAACTTCTCAGCAATTTTCTCCCAAGCATATATCGATCTAACTGTGCATAAAAGTGGCACATGATTTATTTTTCCAGAACCCAATGTCTGCTGAGGAAGTAGCACTTTTATATTCCCAGTAGGGGCAGGGCGATGTAGGAATTTCTACATCGTGATGCATCGCCATCCTTACATCGCGATGTAGCGATGTAGGTCAAACAGTTTGAAATATTCTTTCCGCTTTAGGGGCACCCCCCTCCCCAATTAGGGGAGTTTTCCTTACAAAAATCCAGGCTTTTGTCAGATCTTACTCTAATTTGGCACATAGGTTCTTTAATCACATGGGGTAGTACCCCATATGAATACTACCCCATGGGAAACTATCCTATGTGGATTTCTAGCATCAAAGGATATCTGGGCCGAATCTGGAAAAGATCCGACGAAAACTGGATTTTTATAAGGAAAACTCCTATGGGGTTTGCCACACATAGCGGGACGAAAACTACACGATGAGAATTCCGAAACATCAAAAGACAAATGTACCAAATTTGGAACAGATCAGACAAAAACTGGGTTCTTTTAAGACCCCCCCCCCCCACACATACGTGGTTTCCCACTCCATAGCGGGACGAAAACGGGAATTCCCGAGCGTCAAAGGACATCTGTGACAATTTTGGAAAAGACATGATAAAACTGTTTTTTTTTTGTAAGAAAACCCCTCATTTGGTGGTTGTCCCCCATAGCGGGGCGAAAACTACCCTATGAGAATTCCTGAGCATCAATGAACGAACCTCTATGCCAAATTTTGAAAAGATCCGACAAAAAATGAATTTTTTTTAAGGAAAACCCCCATTGGGGTTGCCCCCCCCCCACACCCATACATTGACAAAAGCTAACCTCCTTGAATTCCTGAGAATCAAAGAACCTCTATGGCAAATTTAGTAAAGATCGGACAAAAACTTTTTTTTATATAAGGAGAACCCCCAAGGCGAGGTTGCTCCCCCCCCCCCCCCATCATGGAGGGTTGAAAACTACCATGTGTGAATTCCTGAGCATCAGAGGGCTCTGTTCCAAATTTGGAAAAGATATGATAAAAACTGTTTTTTCATAAGAACCCCTCCCGTATGGGGGTTGCCCCCCATAGCGGAAAGAAAACCACCCTATGAGAATTCCTGAGCATCAAATAACGAAACTCTGCCAAATTCGGAAAGATCCAACAAAAACTGGATTTTTTGTAGGAAAACTACCATAGGGGTTGCCCCCCCCCCCCATAGAAGGCCGAAAAATACCCTGCGTGAATCCCCGTGCATCAAAGAGCCTATGTGTCAAATTTTGGAAAGATCCGACAAAAATTGGATTTTTTTCAAGGAACCCCCCCCCCCTTTCCCTCTCCCCTTATAAAGTGATGAAAACTACCCTGCGTGATTCTTGAGCATCTAAGAACCTGTGTGGCAAATTTAAAAAAGATCGGACAAAAAATTTTTTTTTAATACGGAGAACCCCCAATGCGGGGTTGTCTGTCCCCCCCACCCCCCAGATAGAGGGACATAAACGACCTTGTGTGAATTCCCGAGCTTCCAATAAAGAAGCTCTGTGTCAAATTTGGAAAATATCCGACAAAAAATAGATTTTTTGAAGGAAAACCCCCATTATGGGGGGTTTAATTAGATACCGTGGGGAGTTTATTCTGCAATGATTTGTTTTACCTTTTTTAAGAAGTTGTTTGTTTGCATTTTTACATAAATAAAAATTTGCTTGACATATTTTATGTGCCTCTTTTTTTAACAAGTACTTGTCTTTTTTTATGGGGGGGGGGGGCTGCAGGCCCGTTGTTTCAATTTTTTCCCAAATATGACAAAGAGTCTGTACTCAATAAAAATGTTACAGAAAACGAACTAAAACAACGGCCAGTCATGTGTAAAAACATGAATGTTCAAAAATCAAGACGGGAGGGGGGGGGGTCAATTGACCCCCTGACCCCGCAAATGACGGGCCTGTGAAAGTGACTATACGCAATAAAGTGGGAAACTACGGTGGTAAGATTCTGAAGTTAGAATTTGATCACACGCACACAAATCTTATAAAATACAGTCGAACCTCGTTATAACAAACTTAAAGGGACCATTAAAATCGATTAAAAACGTGGTTCGCTTTATCCGAGAAACAATAAGCAATAAGACAAGAATTGCAAAAAAGTTCATTTTAGCAGTTATTTGTTTTAAGCGTGTTCGAATTAACGAGGTTCGACTGTATTCTGAAAAATAAAAAAAAACTAATGTGCTCCAAGATAAAAAAAAAAAAAAGGAAATACATTTTCTTAAAAATTTACGAAATTAACGTCCTCATATATGACGAAATTAATTTGACGAAACTAATGCTCTCAAAACTACGAAAATGATTGTTAATTTGACGAAACTAGAATGAAGAAATATTTTGTTACATTTGACGAAATTCGCATCCTCAAACCACTAACAAAAGCAGTTTCTTCAATTTGACGAAATGTTCGCTCGGAGCATATCCCTGGAAGTGGTTTCGTCAAAAACGAAGAAAATTTCGTCAAATTTGAAAGTCCATTTTTGAGAGTGAATAGATCAGCTTCCGTTGTGATATGTTCATGCCCCAAGTGGGGCCAGCAAGACGTTGTAGAAGTGCTCTCTTCCTCAGTGCTTTCGTTTTTAAAAATTCAGCGTGTGGCACAAAAGATAGATTTTTGTCAACGATGATTCCTAAGTATTTGACTTCGTCCGCACGTTTTATAAAAAAATTTCCAAATTTTAGACTAGGTTTTTTCACTAAATTCCTTGGTTCATTGAAGATAACTGCTCTTGTTTTGCCCTCCGATGCCTCTAAGCGATGTTCAGTCAGCCATATGTGGAGAATTTGAAGAGATTCTCTAGCTGAGTTTTGTAATTGAGCTGTTGTTGAACCGTGTACAACGAAGACTAAGTCATCTGCAAAAGCCTGAACAAAAGTGTGATCCGGCCATGGTTTTGCAAGTAAAGATGTTATAACCAAATTCCATAGTTATGGACCACTGCAGGAGCCCTGCGGGCATCCCTTAAACTGTGAGGTAGAAAGGACTTCGTTTTGGGCTATCAAGGTAATTTTTCTATTATTCAGGAAGCTGCTGTAAAGATTATAGACGCCCTTTTCGCATCCAGTTGCTGCTAGAGAAGACGAAATATCTTGCCACTGCAAATTTTCAAAGGCTGATTTTATGTCTATGGAGATAAAAATGGTTAAGAAACCGGAATTTATCCTCTGGTCTATTTCTGTTAAAAGAGAATGAAGTGCATGTTCAGTTGAAATTCTTGGTGTGAATCCGAATCGAAGGGGATGTAAAAGATTGTTAACCGAAAGAAAGCTTTGAAGTCTGTTAACAATGAGCTTTTCCAGGATTTTTGACAGAGTTGGAAGTAGCACTATAGGACGATATGAATCAAATGACGTTAGCGGTTTAGAGTGTTTGTGAAAAAGAATTAAGACTCCTTCTTTAAGGCAAGTTGGAAAAAAACCCAGTCTGTAA
Organism: Uloborus diversus; assembly: GCF_026930045.1. NCBI lineage: Eukaryota > Metazoa > Arthropoda > Arachnida > Araneae > Uloboridae > Uloborus > Uloborus diversus. The sequence continues at coordinate 179,313,642 of NC_072734.1, forward strand.
CACTTGTTCATGAAGCTTAAAAGAAAATTTGGGTGAACTTCGAAGAAATGTTTCCAAATGTAGTTGTCCAATCCGTCTCTTCCGGGAGCTTTTTTCAATGAAACGTTTTTCATGACGAAGCTGAGTTCTGAGGAGGTAAAATCTGCATTTTCTACAGAGGAAGAGTAAGTGGATACATGGTTATCAGTGGCTGTGGGAAAATCTTGGGGATAAAAATGATGTAGGAGTTTAGTGTAAAACGTTTTAGCGTCGTCATCGGTTGCCGTTCTTTCGTAAAGAAGAGAAGGGTGCACAGTGTTTCCAAACGCAACTTTGTAAGGCTTGGAATAAGTGGAGCTAGAGGCTGAGCAAAATTTTCTCCAGGAGGCTCTTTTGGCTGTTCGGATGTGTTTTTTATACAAGGCAAGTTCCCTCTTATAGGAAATGTAGAAGCTTTGACGAGTGTCTGTCGCTTGGCATCGTTGGTACCGTCGTCTTTTGGCGAGCAGTAGCTTCTTATGCATTGATAGGTTATGGTCCCACCAAGAAAGGGAAGGTTTGGGAGAGTGAAACTTTAATTTGAATGACTGGAGTGCACATGATTGTAATATTCTAATAAATTCTTCAGTGAAAATTTCTAAAGAGGCACAGTCATTGATAGGTGGGAGATTGGTGAAAAAAGAGGGTATTTGCGCTTTAATTTTTCGCTTGAATTTTTCTGGATTATACTTTGATTTAAAGCGGATAAAGCGGTGGAATATCAATGGTGCTGAGAGATTCAATTGAATGTACTTATGGTCGCTGAGTGATTCATCGGCCAGAACTTCCCAGGTAAGCGTCAATGGCAAATTCCTAATAAGAGTTATATCTGGCCAGCCTTCTGCTTTGTCTTTGGTGTAAGTGGGAGGAGCATTAGATGTATTAGCAATGCTTAGATTATGCGAAGATATAAAATCTAAAAGTTCTCGGCCTCTAGAGTCTTCATTCCTGTAACCCCAGACTCGGCTGTGCGCGTTTAAGTCTGCTGCTATAATAATTGGAGTAAGAGCTACTTTCTGTAGGAGATCACTCAGAGGAGTAAGTAACAATGAAATATTTTCATTAGGTGAAGCGTAAGCAGAGATAATAGTAGTTGTCGAGTTATTAATGCTGAGTTTTAGGGCTATAAAGTCCATGCCAACTTGTGTGACAAAGGAGGAAGGCAATAAGGAGGGGAACACGATTGCTGCTCTGGAGCTGTCTGACACGATTTGCGTCCAACTCCCTGGAATGCCTGCCACTGCTCCGTGTAATGCATACGGTTCCTGAAGGGCGAATAGTCCTATGTCGTGCTCTTTTGCCAAAAGCTCTAGAACTGACGTGGCTGCGTAGCTACGGTGCAAATTTATTTGTATAATTTTAAAGTTGTTTACAACAGAAGAGCAAACATCATTGACCTGAGTAGATACTGAATACATAACTAAGCTGTAGAAAAATGATGAGAGGAGATGAAATGGGATATTGCCTAAGATTCGTATTGGGTTATCTTTCGGATTGTTTCAACTTTTTGCTTGTAAACTGAACAATTTGTATCATTAGCTGAGTGATCGGTGGGAAAATTAGCTTCGTAGACGCTGTTTGCCTTATGACAATTGCTGCACATCAGATGTTGACTATTGCAGTCACTGCCGTGATGGATTTTTGCACAGTTTGGGCATGATGTTTTTCCCGTTTGACAGTTTTTTGCTATGTGGCCAAATTCTTGGCACTTGTAGCATCTTGTTATGCTCAGAAATTCTTTAATAGGGTGCATTTTCCAACCGAGACTCAAAGAACGACCTGAGATGAGCTTGTGAAACGCTGAAGGTTGACATTGAACGACCCAATTTATCTTTCCTTTACGTCCTGTTAGACGAAACTGAATTTCAAAGTCTTCGTTTCCAAGGTCATGTTCCGTTTGAATTGCTCTTGTTAATTCTTCTTTGGAAGCCTCTGTGTGAATTCCCTAGACAATTATACTGGGCAATCTCCGACTCGGGATCCGAGTAATTATTTTTTCAGCGAGATACTGGGAGGGGGGAAGTTAATAAGTTGGGGGAAGTTAAGAGCTTAGAAAGTTGCTCTTTGTTTGCAACGTCTACTGCTAGACCTCCGTTCCTTATAAATCTGGTCCGTTTAATACTAAGGCCATATTCAGAAGGATCGTGATTGGACGTCAATAAATTCATAAGGTCATGTGAGCTGATTTTTTCCTCAGTTGGGTACAAAAGAACTGTGTGCTTAGAATGGGCGGTTTCAGGTGAACTCCTCTGAAGGTATTCTGCATAGCTTGGCTCCTTAGAAGAGACTTGGTGAGTAACACATGGAGCAATGGAACCGTGTATGGAGTTTACTATAGTAGGAAGATCGAAAGTTGACGTATTTGCGTCTTTGATAGCAGGAGTTTTGTCATTTGACAGCTTAAAGGTTTCTGTTGTCATCGTGGAGGCATCGGTATGCGCTTGTGAAGGATGTGACTTGTCGTACTTATCCATTCTCTTGTGTAGGACTTCTACAATGGCAGTAGCTATTTTTCTCAGATCTTCGGGGGAAAAGTTCTTTGTTCTTCTGCCTGCAGGTGCCCCCATCATCATCTGATGGAGACATTTCAGAAGTTGCAGCGAAGAGTGTTCCGCTGTAGGAAAATCTAAGGAAGGCTTAGTGGAATCAGAGAAGAGCTCTGATAAAGCAATAGGTTGGGCGGGAGTGTCTTGTAACATATGAAGAACGTTTCTCCAGGAGGGTAAAATAGGTGATAAAGTTCGATTTAATTTTACCTTTCCTAAAGAAGTATACTGCTCGATTATTGCACGTCCAGATTGACTAAGTTCTGGTGCTACACAATTTCTGATGAATTTGAGAATTAAAATTTAGACGGTCATAGCCATCTTAAGAGGGTTCATGCTCTTGTTTGCCTTAGAAGACAGTTGAAAATTTGTTATCTAAGATACATTGTTATAATTATAAAAGAAAATTCAGTTCTGTTTAAAATTATTAAAGCCTTAAAGTAAAATAATTTTCAATGACAATCATTTATTGCCAACTTATGTTGAAATGTTTTTATATTTGTGCTCAAAACTTATTTAAAAACTGAGAGTCTAATATTTTGGAAACTCCCCCGCGCTCACTTTTCTTTATGGGCTCCCATGATAGAAGAATGTTTGAATAATGAATCTTCAAATACAAAATCAAATGCATTTGTAAAAGGTTTTTATTTTCGACCTAAATGAAATTTTTATGCAGCGGAATAAAAAAAACTTATACTAAGCGAGCTGATGTGTGCATCACATGACTTCCTTTTACTCCAATTTAATGTCATTTCCCCATTACTGGCAATTTTAATGTGATTCAATTGTTTACTCTCTAAATATCACCAACCCAGTGACCAAATTCAAACAGATTTAAAAAAAAACTGCCAAATTTCAAATTGGTCGCCAAGTTGGCGACAAAACTTGGCGACCGAAAGACTGGCGATATATCGCCAAGTGTCCGACAAACTATTACACCACTTGAATTTACATCAAAATTAACAATGATTTCCCCCCAAAAAGGGACAAAAGACCCCCTTAGGAACATCCGAATGCAACCAAAAGGGAAGGTGCACAACTAGGCCCCACTAGGAGTATACATACCAAATTTCAACTTTCTAGGACGTACCGTTTTTTAGTTATGCGAGATACATACACACATACGCACATACATACGTACATACGGACGTCACGAGAAAATTCGTTGTAATTAACTCGGGGGTCGTCAAAATGGATATTTCGGGTGTTTGTAGGTTCCTAGGTATATATCCACGTGTGGTCGGGTTGTAAAAAAACTCAACATTCATTCGGGGGTGAGCAAAATGGAAATTAAGGCCGATTTTTGAGTGAAAATTTTTCCCGAATACAATACTTCCTTTTTTTGTGAAAGGAAGTAAAAACAACAAATAACGCGATTTTTTTTAAAACTCTTATTAAAAAAGAAGAAAGATTCAACAAACTCTGCATGCAACAGAAAAAAAAATAGAAAAAGTGTATGTTTTTTTTTTTTTTTATGTTTTAAATTTTTTTTTAAATAAGGGAAGATAAAACTGCTGCAACTTTTTGATCCAATTTCGCAAAATTCGCGGGCATTTTGTTGAAAGTAGAAACGACAAGTGAAGTTAATGAACGAGTGGCTTTGATGACGCAAAATTTCCTGCACAATTATGTATTTTTTGCAAAATGCTTTCATCTGAAGCAGAAAAGCGGGAACAAAAAAGATAAATTTATGTCTGACTTCGTTCTCTCAGTCGTCAAGGTGTTGACGCTATTAAGATAATTTAATTTATTGCCTTAGAAGGAAAAACAACACATTTACGGAAGAACCATTCTTGCCATCTTAAATATTTAATGGCGCATCGCAGTCATAGCATTTATAAGCAATTTCATTACTAATTTTTCTCGGTGTCTTTTTAATGAGTTTTGTGCTTGATTTAGATTGATTTTGGTTCTTTTTGTAATTGGTCTTGTAGCAAAATAATTATTTGACGTAAGTTAAAATGTATAAATAAATTAATGAGATTGATAATTTTTCTGATTTGGGCTATATTGGTGGAAAATTTTTCTGCTAACTCAGTTTCATATTTCTTTCTATGATGGAATGGTTGTATATTAAAAAGTACGTTGTAGGTAAAGATGAGCCTTTTTTTAAAAAATATTACTAGTTGCATTGTTTGAAAAAATAACGCCTAACGGTATAAAAAAAAATGAACTTGATAACGTCTTAACTTCCTTTTTTGTTCTTTTTTTTTTTTTTTTTGTTTTGCATAAAAAGAAAAGTTTTTCTTTTAAAAATTTATTTTTATGGATAGAATCCCTTCAGATGTAGTGGCTCTTTTTTTGCGATTTGTTTTCTTTCTTTTACATTTTTTTTCCAGCCAATTAACACAATAGCTTCTGTAAGCTGGAAAAAAAATGTGATTGTTTCCAAAATTTTAAATATATATATTTGAAAGAGCACGCTTAAAAACATAGGATCTCACCATATTTTAAATAATATGAGTAAGTTTACCATTTTTTAAAATTATTTTATTTGGTGCCCTTGCATTGTTTAAGCTTTTCTGCCGATGACATCACAAATGATAAAAAGCCATTCACTGATGCCATTCACAGAGCGTTATATTTAATTCCCATCTTAACTCACGTGCAATGGCAACGATATGGTTGATAGCAAGCGCAGACGCAATATTTAATTCTCTTCTTGATTATCATAACGTGGAAAAGCGGTAGATAGATGCGCCAAAGTACATCGTTTAAGACGTCATAAAGACCACGCCTTACTTTCCAAATCGGAATTTAAAAAAATATATATAAAAAATTAAGCGTTGGGAAAATAATAGTTTCTCTCGCTCCATGTAATTATTATTATTTTTTTTAATTTTATTTATGTATTTATTTATTTTTACTTATTTATTTATTTATTTTTGCTTATTTTATCAATTTCAGTGACTAAAAGTAGTACTTTTGAGTGAAGGAAACAACCCCATTTAAAACTATATTCTCAAATGGACACATATATGTAGCTGCTCTTAAAATGTCGTTAGTTGCGAACAGAAAAATATGCTCTTTAAGTTCTTGACGAACTTCTTGTTTTCTTGTTATAATAAATTCATAAAAAACTTTCGTGTTTTTTTTTTTTTTTTTGTTTTTTTTTTTTGAGCAATCACGATTGCTTATTGCTTTCATTTGACTGTTTTGATCTCCTATGATTTTATTTTTCCCGCCAGCACCCTCTGCAGCATCACCGTCGACCGACCGCCTCAAGATGTTGCTCCTATAGCGAAAACCGTCTCCAGATTGCGTCAACATCCTATACTTACACGCATACATACAAGCACCTACACACACAAACACGTACACACACATACACAAACACATGAACACACACAAACACATACACACACACAACTACCCACACTCATGTCTGCACACAAACACATATGCCAACACACACATCCACATTCCTTTGACATTTATTGTAAAAAATATATGGTAAAGCTAAAAACAAGCAATAGCATAATCATAAGTCACTAACGTTGAAGAAAAAAATGTGTGAAAAGACCCTCGGTTAATCCGAACTGCGGATAATCCAACCGCCGATAATCGGGAATTTACTGTACTGTAATTTTTTTCTGATTTTTTAACAGTGCTAGTGTACTTGAAATCGCCGTTTTATTTTGACAAGATGTCAACTTTAATATCTATTTTAAGCTTCTTTATAGCTGATATACAATATTTTATGTCGTAAAATACTATTAAAAAAGCGGATTCCCTTCAAAGACTGAAAAAATAACTGAAATTTAAGAAAAAAAAACCATGTATGCCAGTCACTCTACTCTACGGAATTTTCAGTTTAGTATTTTATATTTCGTCATCTAGAATAATGCACAGAATATGAAAAAAAAAAATACGCTTCCATTTTACTAAAACAGGATTTCAGAAGATTAAATTTTTCGCTTCTGAGCTCCAGAACATTTTAAGTACAAAAGTAGATGTTTACCAAACATAATTCCAATGTCAAACGCGTAAAGGTCGAAATTCTTACAAGACAGGGGAAAAAAAGAAAAAACTTTGGAACAAATATTTTGTTTAAAAAAAAAGTTGAGTAATCCTTTTAGCATTTGTTTAGATGTGAAAAATTTCCACGGCGAAAAGTAGTAAATGACATTTGCTTAGAGGAATACTTTAGTGCTCCTGTCAGGTAGTAAAATGGATTACGACCTCTTTGCTTTCGTAGGTGTGAGCTCTTCTTTCTTCGTAGGATGTTTTTACAAAATAAAGAGCTTCCTAAAATGTACTTCCCCTAACATATTTGCTTGAGTTTTTTTTTTTTCTTAACTTCATTGGAAAATCTTCAAGTTTGACATTTAGAGCGTTTTCGTAGTGGAAGTTATAAATTTTATAAAATCATGTATCTGGAGGAGGTGCAATGCGTTTTAATTGACAATATTACATAACGTTCTTAAGGTGTGTTTAAAAATCGCATGTAGTTGCAAAGTGTGTCTCTTTTGAACTAATAATAATTAAGGTACGTTGCAATAAAATTAAAGTTGTTTTTTATGAATACTTCAGCACAGACATGTTTATTATAATAGATGAAAATACAACGATAGTATAAAAAACCAAAAAAAAAAAAAAAATTAAGCTCATAATTGTAGTTAAAAAGCTACTTAGATTTTCGATTCAATATTTTCTTTGTTTTTTTTTCAGTTGCAAAGTACATTTACACAAGATAAAACTCACTCATATCATTAATTTGAAAATAAACATTCAGTAAGCAAATATTTTTGCAAACGAATCTAGTTCTTTGATTTTATGTTTCTCACTTAATTTTCACAAAAAGAAAAAAAAATTGATACTAATATACAGGGTGTCCCAAAAGGTCGTTTACAAACTTAACATGCTGGTCTGCCATATCATGACGAACAAGATTTACATAGTAACATACGTTCGCAAGCCCACTGCTGGCGCACTACGCACACCAAGTCAGGCACTAACGGATGCAGAACATGTCACATATTTATTACACAAAGACGATTTTACACAACATTTTAGTTTTCAAGGAAGGCTTATAGCTGTTGTTGAAATTTGCTGCCTTTAACTGTCAGACACCGTCGCAACGAACGAAGTACCGACCGTCGTAATAACGATCCATTCTGACAAGATTTCTCTGATCGCTGCGTTGTCGTTGCAACGTGATTATGAGAGCTGGCAGGACTCAAATTTTAGCAACTGCTTTAAGCTTTCCTAAAAGACTAAAATGTTGTATAAAACCGTCTTTGTATAATAGATATGTGACATGTTGTGCATCCGTTAGTGTCTGACTTTGTGTGCATGGAGTGCGCCAGTATTGCGTTTGCGAACACATGTTCCTATGTAAATCTTGTTCATCATGATATGACAGACCAGCATGTTAAGTTTGTAAACGACCTTTTGAGACACCCTGTAGTGTGTCTAGTCTACCATTCGCTGTTTTTTTTTTTTTTTTTTAGTTCAATGAAAACTAATGGAGGTAAGGGTTAACTGAAATTAAAAGCAGTAAACAGGCAGTGTACTGTAACCCGATTTCATTATATTTGAAAAAAAAAAAAACATCACATTATACATGAGCGATAAGTAAACAAACCAAGCTATTTTCAACACATTGCCGTCTTTTAATTAAAAAAATCAAGCCATAACCATTCAATTAAAACCAAAAATTGAGAATTCGATGACTGACTCTAGAAAAGTGATAGAACAAATTTTTAAAACCAATAACCATTAACACAGTAGTAAGTACATTACAATCATGTAATGACACAACCTTGCTTATTAGTGTTCTTTTCGCATGATGCTTAGTATGAATAAAACATGAAATTAGGTAAACTGAAATTTGCATAACTAGTATTTTTGAAAAATAGAGTGGAAATCTTGGCTGCGATTCATGATTGCAAAAACATTTATTTGTCAAAAGCAAATTCAATTTTCTTTCTCTATCTCTCTCTCTCTCTCTCTCTCTCTCTTTTTTCAAGGTACTATCTTCAATTTATGGTCATCTCAGGGATGGGATACTTCCACTTCTGACCAAAAAGTTATTACATAAGTATATTGTTTCTAGAAACCTTCAAAGTTTAATTCTATGCTGACGAATGGGAAAAAAACTGATTTCTTTTTTGTGAAATAAGATGTCCATTTGAGCTATTGAAGCCCAAGTATCGTAGGCTAAAACAAGTATTCATATTTTACTAACAAATTAATACAGAAACTACTTGTGAACATCATTTTTCGTATCACTAAATTGTCCTCTCTGGGTTTTTTTTTCTCTCTCTCTTCTTTTTTGCGCCATTGAGATGTAGGGGAATATGTGAAATAGTTAAAATCAGTGATCTTTTTCAAAATGAACATATTAGAAATTTGTTTTGAAAAATGCAGTTTATAAAGAAAGAGAATCGTATTTTATGATAAAACTTGTATTGAATCAGCATTTTTTATTTTTTGGCAATAAATTTCCGTTTTCAAAAAAAAAAAAAAGGGAAAAGTTTTCACTTTTCTTTCATGAGGCAAAGTGAAAAGTATAATATTTTTCAAATTAAATAGTTCCTACTCAACTGTAAAAAATGTTTTTGATCAAATGAATCAGTAAATAAAAGGTTGAATGAATTAATGAAAAGATTCTGAAACAATAAATGAATATTTAAATAAACAAATTAATTAATAGATGAAGAAAAATTAATGAGTGAGTAAAATAGAGAATGAATAGGAAAATTAGTGAATTAATGAATACATAAGTAAATTACTAAATGAAGAATGTGAATAAATTAACTCATTAATTAATGTTTAAGTGATTTAGTAAATGATTGAGTGAGTAAACAAAATAAACTATTTCTCTTTGCCCAGCATAAACTTAACTAATTGTACATTGTACAAAATACAATAAAACCTGTGAAGTTGACCACCCTTGTAAGTTGACCACCTGTCTAAGTTGATCGCTATTTTCCGGCACAGAATTAGATCTTATCATATACTTCAACCTCTATAAGTTGACCACCTGCTTAAGTTGACAACTAAAGTAGTGCACCGCAACTTACACAGGTCAATTAATACAGGTTTCATAGTATTTAAAATACAAATAAGCTTAATATTAACTAAATAATAACTACTGCACTGAGTGTTAGAAGGTCTCAATCAATATTTAAAATGTTAATGACATGAACTTTATCATTTTATAATAATAAAAATAATTTTTGTTTATATAATTTTAATATATAATTTTTGATATTACAATACGAGTTTGAAAATTACCTGTATTATCATATGATTTAATCTTCGGCGGTATTTTTTTCATGCCTGGAATAGACTACATGTGCTACGACATAGTTAAAATATTCCCAGATAAGTGGTGCTAAAAGCTGAGTAAATATTTCACCATTTCACTTTGCCCTACATTCCTCTACTACTTTATCCTCATATTTCACCTTTTTCTGCCTTGTCCCAGCTATCTGATAAATCTTTAGTTTAACTCGAAATGATAATTTCAATTTTCGAGTGTACACTTATTCCTTTTCTATCGTTAGGAAGAAAACAAAACGGAAAAAAGGAAAATATACTATATCCAAGAAATACTTTATATCAACCAAGTAATGTTTCACTAAAATAGGAGACTGAGCAACTTGACAACAAATATTATGCGCAGATAAATTTTTGCCTCAAGGCGAAATTCAATTTAACGACTCTTCTACTATAAACACAATACATTTTGCTACTAAAATGTTCGAAAACATTGAAACAAATTACTCTAAAAATAAAGTAAGTATTTAATGCAATTGTCTTTTTTATGATTTTGAAGTTAAAAAATATTAAGCCAAGTCTGCATAGAAAAAAAATCCTCAGCCAGTGCAGTTTATACCGTTTAGATGGCAATAGTTGCTTTATGCTGATTTTTGATTTATTTATAAACGACGTTTTGCAAGCATTTGTTATTTTTGCTACTAAGATGACTTCTCACATTTACTAATCACTAAAATTTTAAAGTGACTCATTTTAGAATTAAAAACCAAGTAATACCCAGGTAGCTGCCTATTTCATAATAATTTGATTGTGATATGTTTTTTAAATTATTAAAAATTCATTTATTAGGAAATGATGCTGACAAAAAAGAAAACAAGAGAATATTTTAGTTTTCAAGCTATCTGCCTGCCACAACGTTTAAACTGATAGTTGTGAACGGGTGTGTCAGTCTAATGATTTTGTGCACTCGTCTATTTTTCCAAAAATAAAATCAGACCAAATTTATATTTAAATTTTTTCTCTTGATGAATCCATGGAGAGTCGCAGTAAATAGCTCATTTTTTCATAAAAACTAATGAAAATTTTACTGATAATTCCTCATAAGTTACTCTGTTATACAGTAGCTATAGAAACAAATATATCTATTAACTGTGTCGTCAAAATAAATATCGAAAATATGCTTTTTTGTATCGAATTAACTTTACTTCCCCTAAAAAAAGAAAGGACAACAAAGGATCTTTTTGGCTTTGAATTGGATTCAGCGTGCTAAAAATATCCCAAAAACATTCAAATTTCAGAGGCAGCAATAACATCGCATCCTAGTGCAATTTATCAAACAAATAAACAAAAGAAAACGGTAGCCAAACCCTCTCCTTGTGGTGCCATCTATACTTCTAACAGGTTGATAAAAACTGATACAAGGGGGAGACTAAAATGCCAAACGTTGTAATGGAGAAGAATATATCATTAATATCCTGTAACTCGAAGCAGTTGTTAGAAAAACCTTGTAATCAGCGTTAGGACAGCTGCTTTGAACTGTAATCTGAAATCACGATTCTCTGGCGCAAGATTACCAAAGGTATTTGATTGAATGGATAATTTCGTTCTGTTATGATGGAAGCACGCGAACAAGATAAAAATATATACGACTCTTATTCGCCTTGCGTATATTTTCGCATTTCTAACACATTCATGACGCAATTTCCTGTTATTTTTTCTTCGGGAACATCCAATAAAACTCATTCTCAAATACTTAAATTTTTTTCAAAGGGTTAAGTTATAAAAGCAATAATCACATTTTATTTTCATGAACTGCTCGGAAATCGTATTTCTGATACTATTTTTTTGCTTGTCAACTGACTAATACAAAAAGTGTTACATAGATTTTTATCCGAAATTGAGTTCGCATGTGCTGCACGTTTTTGTCAATCACACTTGAAAATTCAGTAAGTTACCACCCTATAGCCAGGGCTAAGGCATACATGAAATACACCGCCAGTTCAGTCAATTCCAGCCGAGGACTGCAGTTTCGTGCTTATTTGCACTCATCAGCCCAGCATAGGAGTGACAGAGCTGGAGGTGGAAAACATCTTAAAGAAGCCAAGAGTGTCAAACAAACTGGTATTAGCTAATACAGAATTAGCAGTGACCAGACGAGTGACCGAAGCAATGGTTCGGTTCAACTCGAATTTTGAAGGCAAGGCAGGCATATTCAGTAAGTTACCGCCCTATAGTATCAGTGCTAATTCTGTATTAGCTACCAGTTTGTTTTGCACTCGTGGCTTCCTTAAGAGATTTTCCACCTCCAGCTCAGTCACTCCTATGCCGGGTTGATTTCACTCTTATGCCGGGTGATATGTTTTTTAAATTATTAAAAATTCATTTAATAATTTATAAAACATATCACCCGGCTGATGAGTGCTAATATGCACGAAACTGCGGTCTTCGGCTGGAATTGACTGAGCTGGCGGTGTATTTCATACACTTGAAAATATTTAACTAATACATTAACCCATTAGATTTTTTTTCATTCAAAGCCAGTATCTAGTATACAAAATAACCATTTTTTATCCATTTTTTTATCCACCATTTCTTATCCATAACATTTTATTATTGCTAGTAATTGTCAACCGTATAAATACAGCCTTTTGGCTAGATGAAAAGGTTCAGAAGTGTGAAATTTTGGATACCTTGGACCGTATCCTGACGCACCTCGAAGCGTTTTTCTCAAAGTTCGACTATTGTTTTCTTTAGTCCAATTTCACAAACCAAAAATTGGCATAAAAACTCTTTCTCCATTTGGAGTTTATTCAGTACCGTTGGAAAGCCCATTAAATTTGCTCTTCAGTTAAATCTCTTCCAGTGGTACAAAGTTTGGGACGCCTAAAATAGATTAAAAAAAAAAAAAAAAACTTACAATCTCTTTTGTAAGTCGTAAAACTGAATTTTAAATTGGATTGTTTTTTACCTTTCGCATGCAGTAGCAAATAACTGAATAAATTTAGCTGTTGTCAAACAACCGATAGACACGCATTTCTCCGTCTCAAAACCCAGGATTGAAATGTTTTATTTCATTTTTATTCCACTACTTATTTATTTAACCAATCATTCATTTTTTTTCTTTTGATTTATGCACATATTTTACGATGTTTTAATCTTTTTTTCGTAGTTTTCTTATAACTTGGACCTGGAAAAAGCCAAAAAATGGATGTTTATCTCAAAAAAAAAAAATGTACATATTGGTAGTTTCTGAAACATCAATAATAATAATAATAATAATAATAATAATAATAATAATAATAATAATAAATAATAATAATAAAGTTTTTTTTTTTTTTTGCAATAAGTGGAACTTTATTTCGTGTTAAACTTAAGCATATTATATTTCAGTCATTTAAACTCTCTTATTCAGTAATATCTATTAAAATCCTTAATATTGTTTTAGCAGTTTAAGGGGACCGTGCACCTTGAAAGCTTTTTCTTTTGTTTATTAATTTTGAAATATGAAACTGGGCATAAAAGTTAGTAAGTTTATTAGCATGCAAAATATAGAGCAAAAAAAAATGCAACAATATAAAAATTTAATTAAAATTAAAAATTTTGAAATTTAAAATAAAAATTTTAAAATGCTCTATGCGACTCAATTTTTGCTCTTTTCTCAAGCAATTTGCATTTTATCAAAGAACAGAACATCGCCAAGAACATTGGGTATCCATTTAAGGATTGGTTCATTATTAACTGCACAGTATTTTTTTTCGCGTAAAGCAATAGTTTTTGTTGCGAATATTACATAAAAATCAAAACTTTAATATTTTTAAGGAACATAAAATTCTCTTAAACCTTAATGCATACCCAGTTTTATCAAATTACTACCAAAGTATCATATTCTGAAATTTCAAGCATATCGAACAAAAATTAAGTCGCATGGAACTTTTTTCAATCTGTGTCGCATCGAATTTTCCCGTCCAAGATAAATGACGTTAAAGTCTAATTTCACCTGCATTTCATGTTCTTCGTATTTTAACAACTACCGAAAGATATTTTCACGATGACTAAATATTTGACATTAATACCAATGTAAGAATTTATTAAAACTTAGTTTACAAGTTTGACACTTAGTTTTACTTAGTTTTTGAATATGTTTACATGTTTTACAGCCATTTTAATGGAAAATACGCTTTGTTTACTTTTTTTTAAACACATATAACTTCGCGATAAAACATCAGATCAACAAGAGGTTTTTTTCATACGATTCAGCACACTTCATATATTGTTACTTCCACGGAATAAAAAATCATATTTTTGACCGATTTGAGCTATTTGGAAGGTCCACGGTCCCCTTAAAAAAGTAATGTACAAAATTAAAATATAATACCATACTAGACGTCATTAAATGTCTGGAAAAAAAAGAACTTTTGATTTTGTAATCGGGCACTTTTTATCACGATTTAAAATTGTCTTGTGTTTCGTTATTTTGAATACTTCACTTTATTTTGTATGTGTATCAGTGCTGTTTGTGTGTAATTTGAGCGAAACATTGCACTTGAATGTTTCATGTTTTTTTAAAAGATCTGTGCTTTGAATTCCCTGAAGTAATAGCCCACAAATTAGAGAAAGAAATTGGACGTAATTTTCCGAATTGGCAATATTTTTTCCCTTTTAATGCAAAATTTCTGCTTAGTTATTTTAGTAGTATTTTTGAAACACCAATTTTAAGCAAATACAAGGGTCATTTGAAAAGGATTAAGAATTACATAAAGCCATTAATACTGTACTAAAATGTTTAACCCGGCATCATTTAATCTTAATTCAGATTCGTTCTTATACAAGAGACAAAGAGCATGTAGAACAATAACCGCAAAACTTCGTTTGACTGAAGAGTTTAGCAGGTATTCCTTACACTATTTTATATTTTTCAAATTTGTAGTGATAAAAACTTTAAGTTTATCATCATGAGACAACTGTAAATATTAATGTATTTTTTCTTTTATTAAACTTGGTAAAATCTTAGTTCTAATAACTTAAATGTCTTTTGAGCAATCCTTCAAACGAATATTTCAATCTTGAAACAAACTTTAAAATTCCAACCCCTGAGCTCAAAACACTAACTATCGTTTCTCTATGTCTTTCTCAATAAATAAATAAATAAGTTATGACATGATTTAATGCCTTGTCATAAATGTGGTCATAGTAATTGTGCCCAATTCAATGAAATGACATTGATAGCGTACGAAATTGACGGTACAACGAACTCACTACAAAAAACGGTACGAAAATCACTATCTGAAAAACAAAAACAAAAATCTTGCTGTAGTAGGCTTGGTTTTGTGCGCTTGATTTTTTACAGTTCAAAACTTCAGATATGTTGCATTATCATTCCTAATCCTAGTAACTCCAAGCATTAAGTTTATTTATTTTTTTTTCGTTCTAGAGCAAAAACAGCAAGTAAAACTTATGCATGAATCAAAAGCTATGGAAGAATATGCAAGATTACAGTAAAGGAAATAAGCAAGAAGACATCTTGACTGAATATCGTTTATATTTGCAAAGAATAAAAAATAAATAAATAAAAATAAAAATATAACAGTGAACCTCAAATCATTTTCTTAAATTCAATTTTGCGTTTCATTATGAAATATCTGTGCCCTAGAAGATCAGTTTTGTTAAACAGAAAACTAAAAACCTATTACTACATTGAAACTTTCAATCTCCGCCTACTTTGCTGGGGAGAAAAAATCAGAGCTAGAAAAATGACTTAAGGGGAAAAAAAATCCAAATTTGCGAATGTACTAAAAATTTACAGAAAACTAGCTTATGTGAGAAGTTAGATAGTAGATTAGATAAGCTTGGTTCTTAAGAGACAATATACCGAAAAGAACGCATTTAATGGCTGCATTTATACTTAAAATTGAGTGAACCTTTCACTGTTAAAACAGATTTCTTAAAATTGAGACAAAATCGCTCATTCTTGAGAATATCACTTACTCAAAATGGCTCCGAGACAATTTGGCTCAGAATTAAAAAGTAAGAGTTCTTACTTTTAAAATATACCCTCTTCTCAACACCATGCTCTCATTTTTGAAATACTGCTCTAATCAGATGTAAGCACAAACGGTATCATTTCTGAGAATAGGGCTGTTTCAAAAATGGGAATATGTCGAATTTGTTTGAAAATATGAATGTCTCAAAAATAAGCACATATTGTACCATTCGTGAGTATGGTATTTTGCTCGCCTGTAATTCTTGCAAGTCCATAGACTTATTCGCTTCCTTTGGGAGTTTAAACAGCCACGACGGGCCGTAATCGAACTGAAGCCGATGATTTTTATAAATACGCTTTAAACTGGAAGCTAAAAATATTTTTCTCAACAGTGAGAAGTCTGCAGTGAGAAATTCAAGTCCTGATTTCCTAACTGCGCATGCGTTATTTTTGAGATGGTCGACTTTCTTGAATTTAAGTTTGACATTTACTTATTTCTAAGTCGAAACTGCTTGGAAAAAATAAGAAGATAAACGTTTTCATTTCTAAACAGATGATTTTTAACAGTGTTGTGAGCGTATCTGCTAAATTCAAGTGTCGTATTTTTTGAATATGTTTCGTAAACATTGTATTGCCAATTATATGACTATAAATAGTGGTGATCATCAGCAATGGTGTCCTATGCCCATTACATATTTTCCTTTTTACTCGCATCCTCTTTTGGAAGTTATGTTTCACTAATGAGAAGTAACTGGTACAGACCTGAGAATTATAGTGTTTCCTTCGCATTTTCATCACATTTCAGTTTATGTCACCTTTGTAGATAGTTGGACTTGGATAAGAAATTCTTTACGGCTTTTTAATGACGTAAATCCTTCTTGTGGGAGGATTCAATGTATTCCAAAAGGTGGCGATGTTCTCAGATTGATTCAGGCGTCTTGGCCGTAAGGATTAGCTAGTAGAAACTTGAACGTCTTGTTTGTTCAGTGCAATACTCGTGAGCTGGAGCTCATGATGATCAGGTGTTATTACTTGCATTAGTGAGCCCAAATCTAATTCTTGGATACTTGCAGATGAGGTATCACTCCATTGTATTGGCTTTAGGGGGTATCTTCTGCAACTTGATTACAGTTACAGGTACGAATTATTTTTTAAATATATTTCTTTAATGGAGTCGCAAAGATTCATTCTACCTTTTATTTGAATTGACTCTCTATGTCCAACTAACTCAAATTGAGAACATGAAACAAGTTCTGGGTCATTTTCAAAACAAACAGCTGTCCTTGAAATTCAATGCCTGCTATGTTACTTTATTTATTTTTAACTCTTAAGCACTTAACAATGAAATTAGTTAATAATTTTCAGTTCTGTAAGATGTATAAATGTTAAGCCTAAATAGGACTAACAGAATAAGTAAGCGCAAAACAAGCAGTATTAGTCTACTAATCAAAACAGCGCAAATAAGCAGTTCAAATCTTTATCTTAATTTCAACTCGAAATTAATCAAAAATGTCCTAATTCGACAGATGATTTTTTGAAATCTTTCCACATTCTGAAGAATCGTTCCATTTTTATTACAACAATTTAGTATTTGTATTTAGTTCGGCTTTCATTTTTATCATTTGTTCTTTTTCACTGCTTGTCGATGAAATTAGTATCTCTTCGTCATTCTTAATTCTTGTTATTTGTCTTTACATTTTCTTGTTTTTATTTTTTTAATACCCTGTTTGCGTGTTTTTTTTTAATCAACTGTTTTCAATTGTTTTTCTTTCACTCTATTTTTTCTGCCTTTCTCTAAATGTTACAATTGCTTCGTTAAATATTTTTTAACAAAGTTAAATTAATTAAAATTAATTATCAAGAAGCATTAACTAAAATAAAAATTATTAAAAGCATTTCAATTATGCTACAAAATTGATTGCTTATAGGTTTTTTTTTTTTTTCAGAAATACATTACTTAACCGCTTAGTGGTTTTTTCCTGATGAGAAATATACAAGGTGTTCCGTTTTAACCCGCAAGATCTTTATTTTCGCAACCGTCAGTCCTAGATGTATACTTCCAATTGCAAAAATGTTCAAAATCAGATGCAGAGTTAAAATATTGAAAGTTTGAAGTGAAAATAAAAATAAGCCAAAAAATACAAAATTTAACATTTTATACAGGCTTCAGGTCCCCTAACTTATATTTAGGGAAATAATTTCCATTAAAAAACAATTCTAACACAAAAAGTTTGAAATTAGTGCGACCAATATTAACCGAGATATGAAACGCAGCGTTTTGTGACTTGCACCACTTTTCACTGGCTGTCAATAACACCTTTTGGGGGAAAATATAATGGTTAACAAGAGTTAAAAGTTATGTGTGTGCATAGAATGGTTTTTCAAGTTGTTCGATGTTTTGTGGTGTGTTTTTGCGTATCACAGCATAACATTTGCATTTATTTTTGAATAGCAATGAAAAATATAAATACCTTGTTTTTCTTACTTCGACGACCTGTCATTCTTCTGAAAGGGCGATAAGTTCCAATCTCATCTTCAGTATGGTCCCTAAAACTTTGAAATGGAATATCTCCTTGAGTTATGGTCGCAAAAATGTCAAGTTTTCTGTGTCAATAATAGTTTTTAATGGAGATTATTTCTCTAAATATTAGTTAAGGGACATAGGGGCCGTATAAAAAGTTGAATTTTGTATTTTTTGTTAACTCTACATCTGATTTTGAACATTTTTACAATCGGAAGTATACATCTAGGACTAACGGTTGCGAAGATAAAGGTCTTGCAGGTTAAAACGGAACACCCGGAACCACGGAATTTCTGCTCAAAGTTTCATTTTGCTTTGTTTTTCTCGTTACTCTCCACTTTTGACTTCTTAAACTGTCTTTTGTGTTCCACTGCGTTTCTCATCTCGGATGACTTTACATCCACAATCTCACACTTCTTTGCATTTTAAAAGATGTTCCTTGAAACCCGGGAAATACGTATTTGCAATCAATGGTTAATTTGTATTTGTCTATGTTGTTTACAGCTGCTACTGTGTTACACAGAAATATTTATTCACTTCATATGTCTATTTTGAAATGGCGTACCAGCATGGGTGACACCCGGGCCGGTAATTTAAGGTGTCACCCCCCCCCCCACAACTAACGAAAAAAGAAGGTTTGAATGTTCTATGTAAACATAAAAACATGAAATTCATACAATTTTCAGAAGCAACTGCATTTGTGTTTTACGAAGTTTTAAGTGGGATAATGTACAAAAGAGAAATAAAAACTGAACGCTTCTTATATAACTTGCCCTAGACGCAAATGTGCAGGACGTCGAGAGGTCAGAAAAAAAAGTAAGGAGGTGTACGAAATTGATGGCTCTCGATGTTCAAACGTATTTTAATCATTAGGAAAAATAATGGGGTTCAGTTTTTTGGTTTAAGAGGAAGTTACTACTATGTCTAAGGGGTCATTCATTAATTGCGTAATGGTCCCGAGGGGGAGGTGGTTTGAAAAATCTCTACATACCCTTACTTTAGGGGGGGGGTAGACCCATTCTTACGTAATATTTTCCAAATCGATATTTTATATTAGAAATAGCGCTGTCAAGTGGTTTGGCAGGAATCATATTTCGGTTTTCAAATAATGAATAGTGTAAAATTTTATAAAAGAATTGCACTATGTATGGCATGTCTTTTTTTTAACTAGTATCGCATCATATACAAAAAATATTTGTCGAAAAAACATTAAGTCTAGATTCCTTTTACTAAATAATTGTTTGCAAAAAACATTTTTAAAATATTCAATAATAGTAAAGTTAATAAATATTCCAGTGATGTAAGGATCCTTATTTTATTATTTTGAAAAACGGAATGGAATCTTACGTAAGATTGGAGGGGGTGTTAAAACTTACCCTTACATAGGGGGAGGGGGGTCAAAAATTCCCAAAATCATCCTTACGTACTTAATAAATGGCCCCTAAGTATTGAAAATATGAATCTAATCCTGAATATAATATTCACTCCCTGATATGAGATCCCAGGGTTCCCCCTCCTTCCCCGGAAATTTTCAAATTTGTAGTCTTGAAAATGCATTTTAGCTGCATATTTTTCTCAAAATTGCAGTTCATCTTTGGATGACACCCCCCCCCCCAGACGTGTGACACCCGGGATGAATCGTCCCCCCCCCCCCCCCCCCGTAGCGACGCCACTGGGTTTTGTACCCTTAGTTTAGTGACACAGCAGATAAATTTTAAAGACGTTTTAAGCAATAATCGAGTTTCGGTTTGGACAATTTTATTCATTTAAAGAATATTGAAAGTTTAGTAACAATTATCAATTACATGTATAAGAAAAAGTTTTTCAACACAATATGCATGGAAATAATGAGTGGTAACAGAGTAGGCAAAGTCCTTTCCAAAAAATCAGTTACAGTCGAGCCCGCTTATTGGAATAGGCAATTTTCCAGGAAAAATTATTCTAATAAGCGGGATATTCCATTATCCGGGATAAAAATAACACACATCAACGGTTTAGTACATGGGAATTTTATTACATTAAGCGGGATATTCTATTATCCGATATTCCATTAAGCGGGCTTAGCTGTAATTACATTTAGTTATTTATTAGCTAAGAAAAATTTTTGTCCGAAAAATAGTTTTCGGACAAATAAAATTAAGTTCATAGAATAAAGGATACATATCTTTTAAATATCGAATTTTGTGACTGACATGCTTTGAGTATGACCCATATGATTTTTTAAAGGCTATTTTTTCAATGAATCCTTCATAAAACAGAGAAATATTTGAATTCAGGTTCTTTGTAAAAATAGTATTAGTATAATTTAAACAGAATAATAAATCAGCAAAAACTACTCCCATTAAGAGGTTCGTTTGCGATATATTGTAGCATGGAATAGATTAAAACTAATTTTTAAAAAGAATGGAATTATATTTAATGTGATAAATATAGCCATATTCTATTTCAACATTCAGTAGATTTACACTGCTCTAAAAAACAGAAATATAATGCTGAGGACTTCATGTGTACGTTATGTGTGCTAGACCTCATAAAACATTAGCATCCCTAAAGAAATCCTTAAGCAAGGAGTGGGATAAAATATCAGTAAGCGAGTTGTGGTCCATATTAAGGCTAAAGGTATCCACTTTGATAATTTGTAACTATATTAGACGAAATAATGTATTCGTACTAGTTCATAAAAGTCGTAATAATTTTATTAGGATTAAGAGTATAATATGTCCACCCTGGTAGTAATGAATAAGAAAATAAGTGAATGAATGAATAACTAAATGAATTGTTATACACTGAAAAAAAAAATCCTAAACGTTACTGAGTATTTCCGTGTAACGTTGCGAAATTTCAATGATTTTTAACCACTTCCTGGAAAAATCAAGTTTTCTTGTCAAAAAGTTTCCTGAATTGCTTCAAGTCGCACGAATGCAGACTTCTCACTGGTGTGAAAATTATTTTTAGCTACCATTTTAAAGATTAACTGAGCGTATTTATAAAATGTATCGGCTTTACTTCGATCGTGGCCTGTTTGCACTGATAAGGCGTGCAGAGGGCGCAAATCAAATCGGACTACATAGCTTTTCAAGAATCGCGGGGGAGAAACATTCTCTGTAATTACTTGCAATTCTGTCTTAGCTGTGGCCACCTAAGCAATACTGCTTTAGGAGCTTTCATGGAAATGCAGGAAGGTGCTAAACTATGATATTTTACCTACCTAAGTTTACTCTAAAGTTCCAGAGACATGCCTGGGTTAAAACAGGAAGATTTCTGAATATTTCAGGAAGGTTACTGAATTTTAGCAGAAAACGTTCTTGGTTTTTGTAAAATATGTTACTGGAAGAAATTGTGCACATCAGCTGCCTATTATTTTCCAGGAACGTTTCTGAATCGTTCTTACAGTGTATGAAGGAATGTAAATAAAGTAGTAAATGAATGCGTAGGTGATTTAATAAATGATTGAATAAGTAAACATAATGAACTATTGTCACTTTGCCCCACTTGCTCTTGACTTATTGTACAGAACACTTAAATTAAAAGTAAGCTTACACTGTAAAAACGATTCAGAAACGTTCCTGGGAAATAAAATCTTACAAAAACCAGGAACGTTGTTTCCATAAAAGTCAGTAACCTTACAGAAATGTTAAGAAATCTCCCCTATTAAAGTCAGTCGTGAACTTTCTAGAAAAATTAAATAGGTTTAATTTATGTGATTAGAACCGTCCTGATTTACCAAGTAACCGCCAGAAATATTAGAGCAACCACGGCCAAGCTACGCGAAAATTGCAAGCAAGAACCAAGCATATTCATTGCCTGCAATTCCTGCCTCGCAAAGCTGTAGCTATTCAGTGACTTATTTGCTCCCATTGGAAGCTTAGTCAATCCGGACAGGCCATAAACAATCTAAAGCCGATACATTTAGTAAACACGCTCCGTCAATATTTAAACTGGTGGCAAAAATTCTGTAATCCCGAAACGTTCCACGGAAATAACCAGTAACGTTTCGGAATTTTTTTACAGTGTACTATTGAATAAATAAGAACTGCATCGAATGTTAGCATGTCCCAATAAATATTTAAAATGCCGACAACACGAACTTTATCAGTTTGTAAGGGCAAAAATTTTTTTTTTGACTTACAATAAAATATTACAGTATGAGCGTCAATGTCTAAAAATTGCTTGTACAGTAAAACCTGTAAAGTTGACCACCTTTGTAAGTTGACCACCTGTCTAAGTTGACCGCTTTTGTCATGAACGGAATTAATCCTATCTTATATAATGAAGGAAAACCTCTGTAACTTGACCACTTCTCTATATTGACCACCTGTCTATCTTGACCACTAATACACACCAGCTTTGGTTTGGAGTATTGTAAAAAACCCTTTGTAAGTTGACCACTTGGCAAAAGCATTAGATTGTACTAAAAGTTTAATCAGTTATGCACCAAATAAGCAACCAGACATTTTTAAAAACACCAGTGAATATTTATGTTTCTATCTAAAAACATTGGGCTTATGTTAAATCCTAGAAAATGCCCCAAACTTCATTAAGGAGTTATTTTGTTTAAAAGTAGATTACCATTGTTACAAATGTACAAGAAAAAAAATCAAACAATTTTAAGTCACTTTTGTCTTATTATGAATTTTTAGGAATTGTTAATGTCAAGTAAGTAGTTTTTCATAAGCAATGAGACATTTTTTTTTCCTTCGATCGATTTACAGACATTTTAAATTTGTATGATAATTTACGCGTCATTCTGGCAAATAATCTCTAAAGATATTTTAAATCTTTTTACTCATTGTTTTAAAGCAATGTTAAACAATGAAATTGAGTTTAAAGTATTCCAATTAGTTAAAAAATAAATGCATGGGGCAAGAAATGACAAAAAAAAAAAAAAAAACGTTTTCGTTACTACCCTCTATAAGTTGACCACCTGTCTAAGTTGACCACCTAAGTACTGCACCGCAAGTGGTCAACTTACACAGGTTTCACTGTATTAGGTATCATATGCTTTGATCTTCAGCGATAGCTTTTTACTGACTGGAGTAGCCTAATGGTGATATCACATAGTAAAAACATTATCAGATAGGTGGTGCTAAAAACAGGGTAAATATTTCACCTTTTTACTTTGTTTAACATTCCTCTACATGTATTTCATATTTCATCTTTACGGCTTTCGGGTTAGAAGACGTTTTGAATTTTTAACTTGATGCAATATATTGCACAGCTTGTTTTCAACCTTCTGTAGCCCCCTTTGAACTCTTTCGTGACCGAATTACTAGAAAATAAGGTGAGAAATCGAACCAGTTATCGCCACATTTTCAGTTTTGGTACGTTTACGCCTTTTGCTTCTTGCTGCATCAAATCATATGCAAATTTAAATCAACCTTACCATGACAGCTCTGTCAAAATTTTTAAGATTAGTATTATTATTATTGTTGTTGTTGTTTTTGTTATTGTTGTTTTCTTGTTGGTTATATTACATTATACTTAGTGACTATGTTTTTTCCTGATTATGTTTATAATACATAAAATCAAAAAGAATTGGGCTTAATCCGGGACAGCTGCAGCCCTCTCTTATTCCGAGACTTAGCAAGTTGACAGCAAATCACATAACTAACAAAACAGCAGTACTCTTCGCTGTCATTGATTGCAGGAGTACACGTAAATCAAACGAAGAAAATCAGTTCCAAAATGTTGAAAAATATATTGATAAAAATTATTAATGGGGCATTCCACGGTATTTTTGACATTATGTAGAGTCCGTAACGTGACCTTTTTTTGCCATAACTTTTTAATTTACCGTTTGATTTGCGAATTATTTTAATTTGAGCTGGTGTGTTGGTAGGAAAAGATCAAAATAGAATAATATGCTAATCAAACAGTAAATTAAAAAGTTATGGCAAAAAAGATCACGTTACGGACTCTACATAAATGTCCAAATTACCGTGGAATGCCCCTAATACAAGATAAAATGACGAAACTACAAAGTGAAAATTTTATTTTCAATCATATGAGGATCTCACGATGAAACAAGAGAAATCAATGAATGTTCAAACAGTGTGAAGTGTCCTCAAACTATTTAGTTTTTTCTTGAATTACTTGGTAAATAATAGTTTACTTTTAAAAATTTAAATTAAAATTTTTTCCCCCGTTTCTATATGAGGCGTACCATAAGTCCTGCACAAGTGCGTGGGCTTAATTTTTCAGAAAAAAAATTGTTTAAAATATAAATTACTTTTCTTTTTTTTTTTTTTGCATTACAAATGTTACATATATCATTAAATAGCAGGGCTCGAAAAAATCATGATATTTTCGAATTTATCCGATATTTTGACATATATATCAGATATTTTGATGTGTATCCGATATTTTCAATCAGCACAAACTCACATCTTCAAAATAGTAAATGCAGCTTCAAAACATTCTTTATTTCCTTATATTGTTATTACAAAATGTAGTCTTAAAATTAAGGTTTCTTTTATTACTTATATCTAACATTTCATTTCACATTTTAATCAATTTTAATAGAACTAAGGCGATACGGGGGTTTCAATTTTTTGTAAAGTAATTTTCAATGTTTTTTTAAATTAATTTTCAGCATAGTTACAGGATGCTAATAACAACTCAAATATAAAATTTCATTAAAATAATTTTGAATTTATTTTTTTTTATTTAAATTTTGATTTTATAACGCTTTCGTCATATATTACTCCTTGCGAATGAAATTTCATCAAAATTATGAAATACTAGCTAAATATGATACGTAAAGCCACCAAAAATAGAATATTGAATTATTTTTTCAAAATTTTGTGATAAAGATAAATAGTGGGGAAAAAAGCCAAAAACTAGACATTTTCGTTAAAATATGATCATATTTTAATAAAATATAGCAAACATATTCCACAAAACTAAGCAAACAGAAAAATCTTTCACAACAAAATGTTAAGAAACCACTTTATTACTTGGCATAAAATTTTCAGCAGATTTAAATAATAATTTTGCAAGGAATAGTTTGAATTTTGTAGTTAGATCGGAAATTAAGTTTTGAAAAAATCAACATTTTCTATTTTACTATTGCAAATTTCATTATTGAATAAACCCCCATTTAATTTTTAATAAATTTCACCCCAAATATGATCTTATGATACATTTGAAATGATATTAGTTTTAAAAATTAAAACTTTATTTGCATTTTTACTCATGCATTTTTATATGCATTTTATATGCATTTTTTAGTAAAATAAAAGGGGCAAGCTCCCACAAAAGGTGTCACCGACTCAATTCTTTCTTTTTTAAACGGTTCAGCTAAGGTTTTAGGTTTTAGAAATATAATCAATGAAAAATGTTGTTTGACCAATTTTTGCTCATCTGAAAGCCCATTATCGCCTTAATTTAGCATTAACTGTTTTACTCATTTTTCTTCTGTTAGCTAGTTTTACACAGTTATATGATTCAGAAATATAAAAATATGTATTAGTTGGTGCACAGTCATAAGACATTTTTTTTCTTTCTTTTTTTTCGGACCAATGTTTAATATTAAATTAGGCACTTTGAATCTGAATTAAAATTGTTACATTGCTAATAATTTTATGAATATAAAATAAAAAAGGAATACTATATTTCTTTGTTATATTAATACATCATAAAAATATAGTACATGACTTTTTGGTTATTTTAAAAAATAAATTAACAATATTACTATGATTAATATAATTTTAAAAATTGAAAATATCGTAGCTGAAAATATAAACATCGAAAATGTCAGAATATCATGATATTATCTAAATAAATATCGGATATGCATCGAGGTATATATCATGATATATATGTATCGACTGATATATATCTGTGAAACCCTGTTAAATAATAAAGCATGATTTATTTTATTTTAGCTTTTATTTTTATATTTTTTTTTATTTGCAACATCAAAAAAAAAAAAAAAAATCAGTTGAAAAAAAAGGTCGTGTATTTTCTCGGATTGACCATATTATCTTTTATTTGCTTATTATTAATTTCTATTTTCTTGTGTTTTCAATGCTGTTTTCATAACAGGCATTGCAACAATAGAATTCATGACTGATGTGAACGTTACGTTTAGTTGTATCTAATCGCCCATTATTTTCTTTCCAGAACCGTACCCTTGGCCTCAAAATCAACGTAAGTCTTTAAATTATTTAAAAAAATTATTAAAATTATTCTCAATAAATAAAATGTTTCATTTTCTTAATTTCATATAAAAACATAACTATGGTAGAATAGCGAAGTATGCCTATCACAATTAACAGGTAGAATATGATTGTTTCCTTTAGTATTGAACGAGTAACTAAATCTTTTCTTTCTGCGACATATTTTGAATCTAACTGAAAATGTTTAATTAAAAATCATAAAACTGCACATCTTTTGAAGTAATTTCCTGCTTTAAAAAAAAGTGTCTCTTTTGAGTTGTACACAAACGTGTCTTACGCCGATCATTTTGTATGTTTAAAATTTCTCTAAGTTTTTCAAACACCATTAAACTTAAAACCAATAAATTTAAAAGAGTATGAAATTCACGAAAAAAAGCCATTTGGGTCATTTTGTGGGAAAACGTAGGGGAGACTGGGGATTTTGACCCCTGGGGATACATGATCTCATAGCCAAAAATGTACCAAAATCATTAAATATAGATTTGAAACCTGATAATAATGTTAAAGTTATACTCGTACGTAAAATCTGGCAACACTTTGTTTTTTTCAGCCATTTTGTTTTAGCTCAAGAAATGATTGTCTGAATGTATCAAGGGAAACATTTTTTTAGGAAAGCATTCTGAAGTATACATTATCCAAGATATACAACTTAAAAATTAAACTGAACTGTAATGTTAAAGTATAGACAGTCTTTTATAATTGAAACATATTTTTAGTAAATTGCCACTGATTGTTAATAATGTAACAAGCATATTTGTAAAAATCGCATATTAGGGATACTTGATCCCTTCGTTTTGAGGGATACATGATCACATCGATCAAGTATCCATATGACAATATAAACACAATGAAAACAATATAACTGTTGTTTACTTAGTTGAAATTCACTTTAAACATTCAAGACCATATTAACATAATAAAATTTATCATAGTATGAGTGATAGATTTACGTAATCACTGCAGTAAATATGCTAAACAATAAAAATATCAGTTCCCACTTTTAACCCATATAACACCTCAAACATCTAAACATAAACTAACTCTGCTGATGAGTTATGTTTTGATCAGCCAATGAGTTTGACCAAATTGAAATAGATGTCAAATCTTTGTTTGAATGGAAAAAAAATGATTTTGCTATCGTTAGATTTACATCAAAAAAGGTTAGTTGCATATTATGTAGACCCATTAGCGGATATAATGCTAAGTTGAATTTCTAGAGTTTGAAATAAGTTTTCTAAAGCGAAAAGGTAACATGCCTAATCAATATATTTTTCCTGAAAAATTGACAAAGGAGTAGTAAATGAGAATAAATATGTTAAGTTGCACACATCCAGATGGGTTGAGCTAAACTTTAAGAACTACAACAAACGAATTGTTCGCATTTGACTTTTCAAGTTTTGAAAATATGTGCTAGGCTTTCGATTCTTTTCTATAAGTATGCTGCTACTTACATTTTTCATACATTTTTCATCCTTCTTTTTTAAAATTAATTCAATTGATAGAACTCTTAATTTTTCACGGTTGCAAGACAAGAAGTTGATTTTTGTGCTTGTCGTTTTTTTTTATTTTTTTATTTGTTGTAATTTGAGTGTCATTATGCTACTTTTAAAAAATGTTAGCTTTATTTATGAAACATATTGTTCACAACTGTATTAGAGAATAAGTTGCTGATTAAAAACATCATAAGTTCATTAAAGTTGTGTAAATTTTTTTTACAAATGTCCTACTGGAATTTAAAACAGTGTTATTTTGTGTTCACTTTATTATAATTTAATAAAGAAAATTAGAAATAGTGTTATTTTTTACAAACATTATGTAGAAAACTAAAATTCGTAAACAAACTGCTGGTTTAATGAAAAGTCAGTGTATTTTCTCAGTGGGATCAAGTATCCCCCATGAAGGGATCATGCATCCCTTGTATGGGGATACATGATCCCTTTATGAAATTAATGAAAAAAATTATTTTGTCAAAACTATATGTTTAGTTTCAACTTAAAAAATACTGTCAGATAGAGAGAAAAATTATCTTTCTTCACGTACTTAAAAAAAAAAGATAAATTAATTTGAATTTTGGCTTTTTGAATTCAAATTATGTTTTTCGCAATCACGAGTGTGTGTGTGTGTGTGTGTATGTATGTAGGGGTGTGTGTTTGTACCCAGACATGAGTGTGTGGGTATGTGTGTGTATAGGAATTTGTATGTATGCGTATGTGTTTGTGTCTGTATGCAGGCATGAGTGTGCGTGTAGGTGTGTGTGTGTGTGGGTATGTATGCATGTGTGTAGGTGTGTGCGTGTGTGTTGTGTCTGTGTGCAGGCATGAGTGTGTGTGTGTGTTTAGGCATGAGTGTGTGTGTGTGTGTGTGCAGGCATGAGTGTGTGTGTGTGTGTGTATGTATGTGTGTTCAGGTGTGTGTATGTATGTGTGTTTGCAGGTGTATGCATGTATGTGTGGTTGCAGGTGTGTGTATGTATGCGTGAGAGTGTAGGATATGGGCGCAACCTGGAGACGGTTTTCGCTAGAGGAGCAGCATCGTGAGGCCGGTCGTCGGTGGTGCTGCAGAGGGAAGCGGGGGGGGGGGGGGGAAATAAAATGGTAGGACGCCAAAAAAGTCAAATGAGAGCAATAAGCAAACGTGATTATTCAAAAAAAAAAAAACTGATAATCTGCAGCCGAGAAAAAAAATTGAAAACTACAAAGGGGATCAAGTATCCCCAGTCGCCCCTATTTTTCCAGCACTAACAGCTTACATATTTTATTTAAAAAAATATTTTAAGTAAGTAATGAGTAAAATTTTGTTGCTTCAGAATTCACGAACGTACTATGTGTGTTTATTCAGAAAACATTTTTGTCCAATACTTTTTTATGGGTTTTCAATAAGCTGACAAGTACGGGACAAAATGACGGATTTTTCGGGAAATGGCCCATTTGCTTCTTTACGAACTGTGCAAAACGAATTTGTTACACATACATTACCTCAAAATCAAACTTCTGGTTTATTATTGAGTTTCAGAAATAATTTACGTAATTTAATCAGTAAATAAAACAAAGAGTAAGGGCTAAGAAATTTGAACAAACAGTTGTATTAATTTTATTGTTTTAAATTTCAATAAGATTCAATACTTTGACTTAATTTGTGTATTCTTTCTTTCAATTCTACAATACAACATTATAAACAGAAGTTGTATGAGTTAAATATGTCTGCAAAAGATAGTCATTAAGATATGAATTTTTTTTTAAAGTAACGTCATTTCATGCGCAAAAAATAATAATATTTAAATAGAAACGCAGTCATTGGATAATAATGCCTTTCCACTGTTTTTTTTTTTTTTTTTTTGGAGCAATCACGATTGCTTATTGTTCTCACTTGACAGTTTTGAATTCCTATGATTTTATTTTCCCACCAGCACCACCGTCCGTCGGCCGGCCACCTCACGATGCTTCTCCTCTACCAAAAACCGTCTCCAGGTTGCGTCACTTACTTGCCTACACTTGCACATACACCTACACACACACATACACCTACACACGCATACATACAGAAACATACACACACAAACACACATGCCAACACACATACACATACCCCCACACAAACACACATGCACACAACTACCCACACACACAAACACACACACTCGTGATTGCGAAAAACATAATTTGAATTCAAGATGTCAAAATTCAAATAATTTTTTTTTCTATGATTTGTGAAAAACAAAAATGGAACTGAGAATATGAACTGTAGTTTTTATTAAATTTTTAAGCATTCATTGGAGCAAAGCTTTGATAAATTTAAGTGTCTTCTTAGTAGATAAATGTCAATTACGCAGATGAACAAGAAAACTTTTAAGTTGATTCAAGGAGATATTGAGGGCTAGAAACGTACAGCATCCTTTGCCATAGTTTCTTGAAATATCTGTTCAAAACCTTAATTTCTAATACATATATAATAGTGTGATACATTAGATATACTGTTTCCAATATGTCAACGGAGATTTATTCCCTTCACTAAACAATTTTCTGAAAGTCAAGATAAAATCTCTTTCCTCACGTTTCATGACGGCTCATTATGCATTTTCAAATGAGCTATTGTTTAGTAGATTGATAGTGGAGAAAAAAAAATTTTTTTAAAGTGAAAAGTAATTTTGAAAAGTGTACGCACTAAGTTATCACGTTTAACGCTGTAAATATATAAGCGTTTAACGTGATACATAACGCGCTTATAAAGCGTTTAAAAAATCTTAATAACGAAGCAACGTTATGGTAATTGCAAAAATTTATATAAAATGCAATAAAATAACAATTTGATGGTTTCTGCAGGCATGTTATATTTTATTACAAACTAGTGGTACCCGCAGGGCTTTGCCCGTAATAGAAAAATAAAAAGGTCTTTTGGTTCGCCTGTATATTTACAAATAATGTATGGTGAATTTTCGCGCCAATTGGCTTGTGCTCATGTTACGGTTCCACGTTATGATAATTTCGTAATTTACTCGTCCGTCTGATGATAATTTTGTTCTTAAAATTGGAATAGAAAAAGAACCACATCGAATTTTCGAAAAATCGCTTCAAGGTGCACACCCCCATGCTACAAACTAACTTTGTGCCAAATTTCATGAAAATCGGTCGAACGGTCTAGGCGCTATGCGCGTCACAGAGATCCGGACAGAGAGAGTTTCAGCTTTATTATTAGTAAATATTTTCGGTGATCGCTTTGCCGTTATTGTATTCCATGTTACCCATGTTACGTATAAGAATGTATATTTCTTGCAACCACGTGAACATATCAAGCGTGTACTGTACATGTACATTGTACCCTATTTTCCCATGAAAAAATCATTTTGAGTGCTCTCATCAAACAGTAGCATCATTTGAAATGTGGAAGTGATCAAAGATTATGCTTCCTCTTTTAACAAATCCCCTCTCGACTAGAATATTTTAAATTGAGATAACAAACTTCTATATAATATATGTAAGTTGTTATGTCTGTATTTTTTTTTTCAATCTCTTAAATTTAAATATTTTCTACCTCTATTCATTTAAATATGCGATTAATACCCTTTCTAAAAATTTCTCATTTTAATAAAAATGATCACTATTTAACTACGCATTGTTACATTTATTAATTCATGTTCTTCTTGAGCAAATTATTTTTCCCTATTTAATATTTATCATAAGAGATCACTTACGCATCTTTATCTTTAACTATACGGAGGAATTTTTTTGTTTCATTTTTTAGCAAAAAAAAAAATTTGTGTTATATATATATATATATATATATATATATATATATATATATATATATATATATATATATATATATATATATATATATATATATATATATATATATATATATATATATATATATATATATATATATATATATATATATATATATATCTGTATCAATTCTCAGAACTAATTCTTTGAGAAAATGTTTAAGCTTATACCAGCAGTTACTCGAAATAAAATGAAAAGTGTTCAAAATTTTTGATGAAAATTGTTACCTATTGTCCTCAATTAATATTTGAAAACAGCCGAAACTAATTCATAATCGCACAGCTTACATCTGATTTAAGTATCAAAGATTAATTTCTATTATAATTGCAACAAATGTTGATTGTGCAACTAATTTTATAAAAATTGATAAATACTTTTCGTTTTATTTAGCTTCAAGACAAGGATCTAATGGAAACAATAATAATCCAAGCGGCCTTCAACAGGGATATGTACCTCCCCTTGTCGGTCAACGCATGGCGGATATACTTTGGCGGGAAGCGATACAAGCGACTATAGCTCGGCAAGATGCCGCTGCACAAGCAGCTCAAAGTCAAAATAACGGCCAACAAAATGGAGGTGACAACGATCACGGTCAAAGCTCTGGTAATGATTATCCACAAGGAAATGGGAACTCGCAGCAGAGTGAATACCAGTACAGCGGTCAAGCCTACAGTAGCGATGAAGATAGTGGTAATGCTGATTATGGCAGCAATGGAGATAGTGGTAATGCTGATTATAGTAGCAATGGAGATAGTGGCATTGCTGATTATAGTAGCAATGGTGATGCGAGTGAAGCTGAAGGAAGTTCCTCCGATTCCTCTCCATCAGAAAGTTCAGTAACTTCTGCCAGTCATGCAAACGGTAAGTCAGTCTGACGGTGTGGGATTTTCATTTTTCATTTCATACCATGATTGCATTAATGATAAAGTCTTCTTTGTTTTATGTCATGTTATTTTCTAATTACTTAGACTTTCTGAACTTCATGGTTTCTGGACTCTATCCGAAAATATAATTTTCTCTCAAGTCCCCATTCTCAAGGGAAAAAGTCTTTGAATGTTCGATGAAATGTTTCTCAATATTATTCGTTTTAGATCACTTATTCACATCGTTGATTTTATCTTTAAGTACAACCTCTCTCTCTCTCTCTCTACCCTATCTCTCTATACTCTCTCTCTCTACCCCCTCTCTCTCTATCCTCCCTCTCTCTACCCTCTCTATCTCCACTCTCTCTCTCTCTACCCTCTCTCTCTCCATTCTCTCTCTCTCTACCCTCTCTCTCTCCACTCTCTCTCTACCCTCTCTCTCTCTCTCTCTAGCCCCTCTCTCTCTCTCTCTAGCCCCTCTCTCTCTAGCCCCTCTCTCTCTCTAGTCTCTCTCTCTCTCTAGTCTCTCTCTCTCTCTCTAGTCTCTCTCTCTCTCTCTAGTCTCTCTCTCTCTCTAGTCTCTCTCTCTCTCTATCCCCTCTGTCTCTAGTCTCTCTCTCTCTCTCTCTCTCTCTCTAGCCCCTCTGTCTCTAGTCTCTCTCTCTTTCTCTCTAGTCCCTCTGTCTCTAGTCTCTATCTCCTTCTATCTTCTCTCCCTCTGTCCTCTCTCTCTCTCTCTAGTCTCTATCTCCTTCTATCTTCTCTCCCTCAGTTCTTTCTCTCTCTCTCTAGTCTCTATCTCCTTCTATCTTCTCTCCCTCTGTCCTCTCTCTCTCTCTCTCTCGCTATCTCTCCAGTCTGTCTCTCCCTCTCCAGCCTCTCTCTCTCTCTAGCCTGTGCCTTTCTCCAACTTCTCTCTATCTCTTTCTAGCCTGCCTCTCTCTCTCTCTTTTAGCATAGGGTAGACCGACCAGTGAATAGGTAGGCTTAAGCGAAATTTAATTTTCAAAAAAACAAAACATCGTTAAAAACTGTAGCTTTGGCAAATGAGACTAAAAATACTTTAGCTGATATATTTTATTAGTGCTTTTGAAAATTTGAGAGAACTTTTATGGTTATAAATTATGTGCTTCAGAAGGTTGAAATGAAAAAAAGGGCGCCAACTTAGTGAATGAATGACTCTGCTTAAAGACACACCCAGCTTCATAAGTTGTTTTTAGTAACCTTTCACATGACAAGTAAAAACTAGTTGAAACCCGTTACTTCGCATTTGTAGGCCTGCTACTGAAGAAAATATAAGACCACTAAACTTTAAAGAACAACTTTTTCGCATCATCATCAGCAAGCAATGATAACTTTGAGAATATCTTCTATACGTTACCTAGTCTTTACTCACCAGCAGTTTAGTTTCCAAAAGTTTAGTTTAGTTTTGGCACACTAATCCATTGGCGCGCTGAATGTTTACGAATTGTTTTTTTAAAAAAAGGTATCCATTAAACAGTAATATTAATTGAAATCATGATGAGATTTTTGAATGAAGACTTTTCTGAAGCAAACATGAAATTCATTAGCATTATTGCGCTATAATATCGTTATCTAATGCAAACATATTGCGCTTAGCGCTGATGGCATCATTGAATGGCATTTTATCACTTGGGATGTCATGGGCAGAAGCGTAAAAAATGAAATTGAATCTGCGCACAGATTGAAATGTTTTTTTAAATACTAAACTTTATCAAATAATTTAAAGCACGGTTAAAACCTATGTTTCTAAGCATGCGCTTTCAGAAAAAATAGTTTTAAAATTTCGGAAACAACCCAATTGTTAGTTTAATCAAACCAAAAATCGAATCTTAGGCATATTTATAGTTCCGTTCTTCGCAATCATAATCTAAAATTATTATTCAAATAAATATAATTTCTTTAAGTCTACCAATTTGATTGGAATAAACGGGAGATCCTGATAAACGGAGGTCGGATAAACAAGGTTCTTCTGTATTTTGTAGCAACAAACCAAATAAGTTTCAGTCAATGCAGTGAAATTTGTCAATTCAACATTATCAACTTTTACTTTATAAGTCTATGTTATTCAATGGTAGCATAACTTCTGTTCGCCAGACCTGCCACGATGCTATTTCTTTAATACACGAAGACCTATAATATTTTACGAAATAAGCAGATAATACAGATAAGTAGAAAATTTCTTTCGTGAAGAAAGTAGTTTTGAGAGTAAATAAATAGTAAAACAGTTATTTGCAAATTCTTTATATTGGGACTATAACTATAAAATACAGAAAATCATTATTAACAGGAAGTTATGCAGAACACTGCGCGTTTCATAATTCATTGATGCGCAATAGCTGTGCGTTTGCTTTTGAATTCACCAATCTTTTCAGTTACTCGACATTTGATTGACTGAATTTTGTAATGATTTCTTTTTTTTTCCTGGTAAACTCCAGTAACATATGAATGTTTTTTTTTTTTTTTTTCAATTTAATGTGAACAAAAATTTTATGAAGCACTTCTACGCTCACAACTATTGCTTCGTAATTTGTTAAATATTTTGCTTTTTGAAGCAAATTTCAATCAGGTATGAGAGCAACTAATTGCGAAAACTTTATGAAATATCAATTATTTATTAGATAAAGACATGAAAATAAATATCATACTATATTTCTGATTGAATCGTAATTTATGAGTGATAATTTTTTATTAGTAATAATTAAAGTTTTTTGATAAACTTCGTTTTTTGCAGGGTCAAAGGCAAAATCAAATAGCAAGGCGAAATCAAACAGCAAGCCAAAAAAACCTCACAATAACCGAAATGGACGAAAGCATTCCCATGCAAATCATAAGAAAAAAAATCACTCAAACCACAAGAAGAAACTCCACAAGAATCATAGAAATTCGGGTAGTTCAAAACCAAAACACGGAAATAAGAAAAAGAAATCTACTTCCGAGCCTAATCCTTCTACAGCCTTGTTCAATACCACAACTATACCTGAATATATAATGGCAATGACTACTAATGTTCCAAAAGCTGAGACTTCCAGAAGTACTGATTTAGGTGGAAGTGAAACACAAGGAGGTATAAGTACTACCCAGAGCCCTGAAATCTCGTCAGACGCAAGTGAGGGTACTACACAACGAGCAGAAAGTTCAGCACAAGAATCTGGAACAACAGACGTGTTACAAACTACAAGTCAACCGGCTGAAGCAAGTGGAGGTACCACAAAAGCTGAAATTACCACTCAAGTGACTGAAGATGCTGTAAACGGCAAAACATCACAATCTAACTCTGATGAAGGCACTACTGATGAGTCAGATAATAGAGATGATTCATCATCCACAATTCAAAGTGATAATAATGGCAACGATAAAACAAGTATGAAACCATCCTTTAATGATCAAAGCATTTCCACTACAGTACCTGATGATCTTAATGTTTCAAATATAGAATCCAAAACCACTCCAAAAATTTCAAAAAATGACCAAAAAACGGGAAGTACTCAACGACCGAAGAAAAAACACCCTAAAAGAAACAAACCATCGAAACCTAAGCGTAAAAACAATCATAAAGGAAGTGGGACTAAAAGAGGGAAAACGGGCTCAAATAGATCAAGTAATGACAGCCACAACTCTACTCAAAGTACCTCAACTTCGGAAGAAAACAATCAACCACCAGCTGAAAGCAGTTCTTCTTCCTCTGAAAACAGCTCTTCTTCAACCAAAAACGAGCAACTCTCAACTGAAAGCACTGTAGCTGCAAGCGAAAACGAACAACAATCGACTGAAAAAAGCTTAACTTCCAGTGAAAGCAGTGACCAACCAGAATCTACCACTCCAAGCAATCTAGCTGGAGGCAGTATAACTAGCGTGAGTACACCTCCTAATGACCAAAGCTCTTCAACAGTATCACCTGAGACTAGTGATACTTCAAGCACAGAATCAAACACCACTCCAAAACGTTCGAGTAACGGTCCAAAAAAGGGGGAGCAGTCAACGACCATCCAAGAAATCTAAAGCAAAAAGTCGATCAAGATCCAGTGCAAACAGAATAAATAATAGAGGAAGTGGAAAAAACCGAAATAGATCACAGTCAAGTACTGCTAAAAATGAAGATCTAAGTTCTACTCCAGGTATCTCAACTACGGAAGAAAACAATCAATCGCCAGCTGAAAGCAGCTCTTCTTCCTCTGGAAACAGCTCTTCTTCAACCAAAAACGAGCAACTCTCAACTGAAAGCACTGTAGCTTCAAGCGAAAACGAACAACAATCGACTGAAAACAGCTTAACTTCCAGTAAAAACAGTGACCAACCAGAATCTACCACTTCAAGCGATCTAGCTGGAGGCAGTATAACTAGCGTGAGTACACCTCCTAATGACCAAAGCTCTACAACAGTATCACCTGTGACTAGTGATACTTCAAGCACAGGATCAAACACCACTCCAAAACGTTCGAGTGACGATTCAAAAAAGGGGAGCAGTCAACGACCATCCAAGAAACCTTCATCAAGAAGCCGGTCAAGAGCCAGTACGAGCAGAAAAAATAATAGAGGAAGTGGAAAAAAACGAAATAGATCACAGTCAAGCACTGCTAAAAATGAAGATCTAAGTTCTACTCCAAGTATCTCAACTACGGAAGAAAACAATCAATCACCAGCTGAAAGCAGTTCTTCTTCCTCTGAAAACAGCTCTTCTTTAACCAAAAACGAGTCACTCTCAACTGAAAGCACTGTCGCTTCAAGCGAAAATGAACAACAATCGACTGAAAACAGCTTAACTTCCAGTGAAAACAACGACCAGCCAGAATCTACCACGTCAAGCGATCTAGCTGGAGGCAAACCAACTAGCATGAGTACACCTCCTAATGACCAAAGTTCTACAACAGTATCACCTGAGACTAGTGATACTTCAAGCACAGAATCAAACACCACTGCAAATGGTTCGAATAACGGTCAAAAAAAAGGGAGCAGTCAACGACCGTCCAAGAAACCTTCATCAAGAAGCCGGTCAAGAGCCAGTACGAGCAGAAAAAATAATAGAGGAAATGGAAGAAACCGAAATAGATCACAGTCAAGCACTGCTAAAAATGCAGACCTAAGTCGTACTCCAAGTAAGTCAACGTTAAGAGAAACCACACAACAACCACCTGAGAGCATTGCTTCATCAATTGACAGATTGTCTATTTCAGGCGACAGTGATCTACAAGCAGATGAAAGCAGATCTTCTGAAAACGAACAAAATCAACAAGCAGATGAAAGCAGATCTGAAAACGAGGAAAAGCAACAGGCAGATGAAAACTCCTCCAGCGATGACAATCAGCAAATGACTGACAGCAGCTCAACTTCAAATGAAAATAAGGAGCAGTCAGTTGACAGCAATTCTTCATCTAGTGAAAGCTCCAGAAGTGCCTCAGGTTCGTCATGTTAAAGTTTACATTTGCATGCTAAAACGCTCATTCTCTTAATAGGAGTCCTAGTTTTAATATTCCGCGCATATTTTTTGCTACTTTTAAAATTATTTTACAAAACACTCGGAAAAAATTTTAACACCAAAAGATGAATAAATGCTTATGAAAATATAAGTGGGATCAAGAAATTAAACCGCTAATGTCATTCTATGAAAAAGAAAATAAAATATGAATTCCGTTATTTAGAAAAGAAAATCTTGGTAAAATTGTCCATTTATATTTCCAAATAATATTTAAACATAAGTAGGGGAATATGGGGCAAAGTGAGCTAGCGGGGCAAAGTGAAATGGTGAAATATTTATTCCGCTTTTACTACCTACCTAGTAATATTTTAAATATGTTTAAAATATGTTGTCTATTCCAGTCAAGAAAAAAGTAACTCTGAAAATCAAAGCATATGTTAATACAATTAATTTTCAAAAATTGGTACTCAAATTGTAATATTTTGTTGTAAGTCAAAGTTTATTTTAATATTATCAAATGATAAAGTTCTTGTTATTAACATTTTAAATATCAATTGGGACCTTCTAATATTCGGTTCAATATTCATTTAGTCAATACTTAGCTTATTTGTATTTGTAATGTTTGTCACAATTAGTCAAGTACATGTGGGGCAAAGTGAAATTAATTTATTTCGGTTACTCATTCAATAACTTACAAAATCACTTAAGTATTCATTTATTAACTAATTCATTTACATTCCTTCATTGAATTAATACTCTTATATTACTTCATTCATTCACTCATTTATTTTTCCTCGTGTATTAGTCAATTAATTTATTTATTTAATAGTTTAATGTTTCATTGCCGCCTGCCTTGTCTAGTGGTCAGAGAAGTCTGATTGCGACAGGAAGGTCCGGGTTCAAATCCCGGATCGGTCATGGACATTCTTTGTCTCCCCTGTCTTTGTGTGAATGTGTTGTTATGCTGTGAATGGTTGCCTACCTTATAAACGGGTCCTTATGGCATGTGTGTACTGTGGAAGTCGGACTTCACACCAAATTACGGTACAGTTGGAAAAGTGAAGCAGCGCACCCCAAATTGCCAGTCTAGCTGGCACTCGACAACAACAACATTTCGTTATCTTTTCATTCATTGTTTTACTTGCTCATTTATTTGTTCAAATATATTTTTCACAATTGAAAAAAATATATATTTATTACGATAAATATTTATTTTTCACTTTGCCCCATAAAAAAACAAAGTGTAAATTTTTCACTTTTTTTGAGCAATCACGATTGCTTATTGTTCTCACTTGACTGTTTTTGACGTTCCTTTGATTTTTCCCACCGCCACCCTCCGCACCATCACCGTCGACGGGCTCCTCACGATGTTGCTCCTATAGCGAAAGCCGTCTCCAGGTTGCATCCATGTCATACACACACGCGCATACATACACAACTACACACACACGTATACATACACACACATACACAAACACATACACACACGCATACATGCAGACACCTACACATACACACACACACAAACATACACACAACTACCTACACAGTCATGCCTGCACACAGACACAAACACATATGCCTGCACACACATACACATACCTCCCCCCCCCACACACACATTCATACACACTTATGCCAGCCCACAGACACAAACACACATGCCTACACACACAAATACATACCCCCTACACACACATACACATACCCCTACAAACAAGCACACATACCCCCCCACCCACACACACACACAAACACACCTACATACACACACTCGTGATTGCGAAATACATAATTCAATTCAAGATGTCAAAATTCAAATTATTTTTTTTTTTTCGAAGAAACAATTTTTTTGCCAAAAATAAATAATAATGTTTCAATGCAAATTTTATTATAAAATACAATGCTCTTCATTGGTGTACCGCAATTTTCAAATCAAATTTCTGATTTGTTCATTTTGAAAAAGCTCAATCATCTTGACCATTTTACTTTACTCCACATTCACCCATATATACAGTAGATCCTCGTTTTACGCGAGGGTTACGTTCCACGGAAATGCCACGTAAATCGAAACCGCGTAAATTGAGACCTAATAATTGTGTTAAAATAGGGGTTTGGTTCCGTAGATAACAAAATACTTCATTCTAGTGATGACTAATTGTATAATAAGTTCAATTCGTACTTATATCGACTTTTATGCACAACATGTATAAAGAAAACAGAAATTAATTTCGTGTTTGTTCTGTTTATAAGGAGGAGCTGGCTGTGATAGTCTTTTGGCAGTCATCAAGAATTTTTCTCTGTAATTCTTTGCAGGGCATTAACGCATCCATGATCACTTGCGTCATTTCCATGATAAAATCTTCCTTCACTAACAAATCAGAAAGATCATTTCTATTGTCTACGAATGGCTCAAAATGCTCAATGTGAACGTTTTTGGTTGTGCGTCATTGATGTCGATATACTCGTTGCTTTTGTCCTCTTTGTCACTCCTAAAAGCTCTCCTTCCAGTGAGTTCTGAACTGTGTGAGTTTAATAACTTTACTTCTGGAAAGAGCTCTGGAACCAATCGCATAAAATCTCTCCAGTGGCCCAAGTTCGATTATTAGCACGCCAACATGCAGTTGATTACGCGTAACATGCAATCTTTAGGAGTTTGGATTTTGAAAGAGGGGAAAATTTTATCTGTTTGCATTGCCGTGCATCAGCGTAAAACTGAAACTCATCCGCGTGAAATAAAATAAAGGTGTCAAATTTTAAACCGCGTACAATCGAAAACGCGTAAAATAAACCCGCGTAAAACGAGGGTCTACTGTATAGCAACTGCAGTATGGAGCAGCTCTGGTGTCTTTCTAATGCGGCTGTGTTAGAGGTGCTACATTTTACAGACCTAGTGCGATCCCCCGATATAGTATTCATTCTTTCATATTTCACCAGTATTGGCGGATGCAATAATGGGAGAATGGGGTTGTTTCCTTCAGTCAAAAGTGCTACTTTTAGTCACTGAAATTGATAGAATAAGAAAAAATAAATAAAAAAATAAAAATAATAATTTGAATTTTTGGCATCTTGAATTCAAATTATGTTTTTCGCAATCACGAGCGCGTGTATGTATGTATGTATGCGCGTGTGTGTTTGTGTAGCCGCATATGTGTGTGAGTGCGTGCGTGTGTGTGTGTGTATGTAAGCATGTGTGTGCATATTGTGTACGTGTGTGTGTATGTATGCATGTGTGTGCATGTTGTGTATGCAGTGCTCTGTGTGTAGGCGTTCGTGTGCGTGTGTGTAAGTATGCATGTGTGTGCCTGTTGTGTATGCAGTGCTGTGTGTGTACGCGCGTGCGTGTAGGCGTTCGTGTGTGTGTGTATGTGTGTGCAGGAGTGTGTGTGTGTAGGTGTGTGAGTTTGTATGCGCGTGTGTGTATGCGTGTGTGTATAGGATATGGATGCAACCTGGAGACGGTTTTCGATATAGGAACAGCATCGTGAGGAGCTGGTCGACGGTGGTGCTGGCAGAGAGTGCTGGTGGGGAAATAAAATGATAGCACGCCAAAACAATCAAATGAGAACAATAAGCAATCGTGATTGCTCAATAACATGGACCCAGGAAATTCTTTCATTTTCCCAACAGTTATTTTTTAATTAATTTTTTTAAATGTCCGATTTTGAAAACAAGGCGTGGTCTTGGTGACGTTACAAATGATGCTCTTTGGCGCATCTTTGTACCGCGTTTCCACGTTATGATAGTCAAGAAGCGAATTAAAATGGCGCTCAATGCTTGCTAACAACCATATCGTTGCCAATACACGTGAGTAAAGATGCGAATTAAATATTTTGCTCTGTGAATGGCAACACAGAATAACATTTCATCATTTGTGATGTCATCGCCAAGAAATGTAAACAATGAAAGCTCAACGATTAAAGTAATTTTTTTTTAAATATTAAACTTAAACAAATTACTTAAAAAATGGTCACATCCTATGTTTTTTAAGCATGCTCATTCAGAAAAAAAAAATACTTTTAAAATTTGGGAAGCGACCCCATTTTGACACCCAATTTTCCACCAGATGCAAGCACTTGCGTAAGGAAAAGCTAGATTTTTTTTTAAATTGATACTTTCCCTAATGACAAGCAAATTTTTATTTCAATACACCAAATTATCCTTTTTTCATGCCTTGTAGCATTTCATTTTCTTTCATTATTTCTTAAAAGTTAAAAATTTGATACAAGATTTGCGGAATAGGGGGGAAATAACTTTTAATAATGCGTATTAATGAAAACAATTCATGACATTTTTCAGTAAATATCAAAGCAGAAGTTATTAAAACTTCTTCTGTAATCAAGAATTAAATAAAACGCATGCATTTGCTTTTCAATAACATTTATTATAATTTTTATAATTTTTACTGAAACCTAACGTGGTGGTACATTTTAGTCATTGCCTTAAAGCTGCACGCCCAGTGATCTGAAAGAAAGTTTCAAAATTTTATTGTTAGCATCACAGTTATTGATCATATTGTAAAACTAGGTTCCAATTAAGGCATGATTACAACTCTTTTTACTTCCTTTTACAAAAAAGGAAGTATTGTATTCGCGAAAAAATTTTCACCCAAAAATCACCCTTAATTTCCATTTTGCTCACCCCCGAATGAATGTTGAGTTTTTTTTTCAAGCCGACCACACGTGGATATGTACCTAGAAACGGTACAGACACCCGAAATATCCATTTTGACGATCCCCGAGTTAATTACAACGAGTTTTCTCGTGACGTCTGTATGTACGTATGTATGTGCGTATATGTGTATGTTTCTCGTATAATTCAAGAACGGAATGTCCAAGAAAGTTGAAATTTGGTACGTAGACTTCTAGTGGGATCTAGAAATGCACCTTCCTTTTTGGTTGCATTCGGATGCTCCAAAGAGGGTCTTTTGCCCCTGTTTGGGGGGAAATCAGTGTTAATTTCAATGTAAACTCAAATGGTGTTATAATTTGGCGGACACTTGGCGATATATCGCCAGTCTTTTGGTTTTGTCGCCAACTTGGTGATAAATTTGGCGATTTTTTTTTTAAAATCTGGTTTCAATTTGGCCATTGTTGGTGAGATTTGGAGAGTAAACTATTGAATAATATTAAAACTGCCAATAATGAGAAAATGACATTAAATG
The DNA here is from genome assembly GCF_026930045.1 of Uloborus diversus. Lineage (NCBI taxonomy): Eukaryota > Metazoa > Arthropoda > Arachnida > Araneae > Uloboridae > Uloborus > Uloborus diversus. Next base: position 179,356,860 of record NC_072734.1, read on the forward strand.
GGAGTAAAAGGAAGTCATATGATGCACACATCAGCTCGTTTTTTAAGAAGTTTGTGTATGCATTGAAAAACAATACGTTGACACTAAAGTCAAGGGTACCTTCTCTAAAATAATAGTAACTACCTCGTATAATATGTAAGTGCATTTTAATATATCAAGTCTTAGATTTTAGAGAATGTCATATTCGATTTGGCGACACACGCTTTGGCGTCAATACTGGAACATGCGCACTACACACTACACAGTATATGACGTACAGATGTCCTGCATTGCAGAAGTTGAAGTAGGTATAATATTAAAATCCGAGCCTTTAGACGGCAATGCGGTTTATTGAGTCGCAGCTTATACCTATTCAGCTACATTGCCTAGAATTTTGTATTCTTTCGAACTAACAAAGTTGGCACATGGCCCCTTTTTCCATCAATCTCGAAAAACTGCTTTTCTTTCGCCTAAAAATTATTTTCTTTTTCATAGCGAGGTTTTAAGCAAGCAAATTTATAGCTCACAACCATATACAAAACAAATTAGTTTTCATTTAATATTAGTTAATCAGAACATGATAAAAGAAGGAAAAATAATGGCTTGGAGCACACATTTGCTAAGGGCTATAGGTAATTTTTCCCCAGAGCATTTTCAAAGCTTGGGGTTGAATTAAAATACAAATGTATTATTTATTAGTTCTGAAATCTAGGCATTGTGTAAGTTAAATTTTTAAGAAAGCATGAGAGCAGCCGTTATGTGTTCTTGGTCAGCTAGTTCATTTCCTAGGCTTAATCCATTTTCAAAATATGTCACTTTACACTAGTACCCTAATCATAGACTTGCAGTTACAGTTTAACAGTAACAGTTTAATTAATTGTGAAATACCGATTTGGTAGTCTTTTCGAATGCACATTTTTTGCGTGATATTTCTACTATCCTTTTCAAATCGATAAATTTATCAAAAATTTTAAGCTAAATGAACATTTTTCTATAGAATTTCCTTTTAAAAAAATCACAATTTTTAAAAGAATACTTTTAATTAAAGGATATATGGCACTTGCTTTAGTTAGTATTAAAAAGTGCTCTAAATTATCGATATTTTTGTTATGCTATCCATTGTCAAAAATGGAATTTTAGATAATTTACGTCAAGGACCATTATATTTAAGCATTTTTTAAGCATGATGTTTCAACTATTTTCAAGAATTTTCGAATCCAAATGTTCTAACGTGTTACAGTTAGTGGAGTATTATTCGTATAACAGCTATAACAGTAGCAAATGCGTGCTTTAACAATTCTAAACGCATTAATTGAATCTTATATTTCAAGTGATGACTCTTTGACCTTAACATTTTATTGACATTAATTTAATACCATTTATTACAATATGGATAGAAATCAGTTTATTGCTTTTATAAGAGCTTTATGCTTATATTTGCTGAAAGCTCAATTTTAAATAAAAATTGATCTAAGATCAAGTTCAGTACTGTAACAATTCAATGCTTTGTTAATCAAAAATAGAAATAAAAAATTGTGAAGAAACTCTCTATTTTAATAAAATTAAATGACTTCCAGAAAACTCATCAATAGTTTCTATTATAAACAGATTGGAACAGATATTCTTATATCTTAGCTAAAAAATGTACAAAAAAAAAAATAGTCATGAACACACAAGTCAAGAAAAAAAAAAGTGACTCATCCAAGAATTCTTATCAACATTTCAGAATTTGAACTGAAGATGGGTCTTATTTTTTTGAAATGTGTTTCATCCGAGATATTACTGGTTACATACTAAGCTGTATGAAAAAAATATAAACCGTTTTGACGATTCTTCCTTCTCTGAACACGTTCATTAGGAGTGTTCATTAGAAATTTTGAATTAGGAGCAGTAAAACATACATTCTGCCCGCTGCAGTTCAACTTCGAATAGCTACAGTTCAGGAACGTGTTCTTCTAAAATCTCAAGAAAATTTCAGAGTTAGATTTCAGAAACTTATTTGCATTTGTTAAACATGCAACTGTCAAGCATTTGTGCTTGAAGAGATTATATGATGCATATAAAGATATAAATAGATTTTGCATGAATAGTGGAATAAAAGTCATATGTCGATTAATTTTAGAATTACACATAGCGAATGAACTTCTTTGTTATACAAAATGAAACTAAGAAGAAGAATGAAGAAAGAGATAATATCCCCAGTCGTCAACGGGCAATCATTTCATTTGAAATGATATCGTCATAAAGTCATCAAGTCATATGTCGAATAATTTAAGAACTACACAGATCGAATGAACTTCTTTGTTATACAAAATAAAACTAAGAGGAAGAAGAATGAAGAAAGAGATAATCCCCCGTCGCCAACGGGCGACCATTTCATTTAAAATGGCTTCCAAAAAGTAAAATCATAGTCGCCAAAAAACAGCAACCATTAGTTTCTTAATTTATTAAAGACCATATCGTGCATCGTGCTACGACAACACGCTTCCGATCCTCAGATGTTCAGCGCATCAGTCAACTCCAACTTGGCAACGTAATTCAGAGTAAACTTCCTTAAGGTTATTTATTTTTTGCGCAGAGCATCTTTGTAAGAAGAATAGCTACCAAAAGTCAAAAGTGGCTGCCATTTTTTTTTAATCTGGTAAGCGAGTGGTAACTATTCCGAATTTTTAGTTTGGAGCTTTGAATAAAATTCAAATGTCGACTAATTTAAGAGTTGTATAGAGCGAATGAATTTCTCTGTAATATTAAATGAAACACTGAAGAAGAAAATTAAAGAGTTTCCATGGTGTTTTCAGAAAGCAATCTCAGTGAGTTGCAAAATTATTACACATTCTAAGGCTTCTAAGGAAGAATGTTTGGACACAAAAGGATCAGTAAGAATATTGTCTCACACGGTAGTTTGAAAAATAATAAGAGCTTGCTGCATTAACACTACAAACTCATCAAACGAAAACCATAATTTTACTTCTTTAAAAAGTTTTTACGGGGATATTAACTAAGTTCTTTGACAAAGCTTGTTCTCGAAGAGCAGAAAAGTAGGGGAATGTGGGACAAAGTGAAATGGTTAAGATAACTGATTTTTTTTCAAAATGACCAAATCCGAGATTTGTTTTGAAAATTACAGTACACAAAGAAAAAATATTTTATTTTATAATACAACTTGTATTGAAACATTATTTTTTATTTTTGGCAGTAAATTTGAGTCTTAAAAAAAAGTGGAAAACTTTCTTTTTTTTCCCATGGGGCAAGGTGAAAAATAAAAGATTTTTCTAATGAAATATTTCCTATTCGATTATAAAAGATATTTTTCATTAAAAGAATCAGTAAATAAAGGATTGACTGAATAAATGGGAAGATAATGAAGTAATAAATTAATAAATCAATGAATATATGAAGAAAAATAAATGAGCGAGTAAAAGAATGAATGAATAAGAAAATAAGTGAATGAATTAATAAATAAGTGAATTACTAAATGAAAAAATGTAAATGAATTAATTCATAAATAAAAACGTCAGTGCTTTATATTAAATCATTAAGTGAGCAAATGAAACAAGCTATTTTACTTTGCCCCATCCAGTTTGCCCCGCATGTACTTGACTAATTGAACAATTTATTTGAAATACAAATAAGCTTAATATTAACTAAATTAATGCTGCACTGAATATTAGGAGGTCTCAATTAATACTTAAAATGTTAATAACAAAAACTTTATCATTTTATAGTATCAAAAATAATTTTTGACTTGCAACAAAAGATTACAATATGAGTACCAATTTTTTTTAAATTGCCTACATTACCAACTGCTTTAATCTTCGATGGTATTTTTTCCTGACTGGAATAGACTACATATGGTACTATACAGTTGAAATAATACTAGATAGGAGAAGCTAAAAGCAGAGTAAATATTCCACCATTTCACTTTGCCCCGCTATTTCACTTTGCCCCGCTATTTCACTTTGCCCCATGTTCTCCTATATAGATATGCTTAAACAGGTAATCATATAATCACAGGATGTTCATTCGTCTCTTTTAACAGTAATAAACTTTGTGTTTCTTTTTATAAACTATGGATTGCAGTTTATAATATTTACTTGAACCGACACTCCATTCCGAGAATGAGGGAATGAGTAATGTAACGGAGATGATTTATAGAATTGCAAATGTCTTCTAAAAATTTATGTTGTAAGCTCATGAGAAGTTATTCATCATGACTCATTAACATCCAAGAGATCCAGAGTGTATCAGACTTTCTCGAGATTTTCCACGGGCCACCTTAGATGCTTGGTTCTTGAGGATGGCGTAAAGAATTACCCTACTTGCCCCAAATGCAACGCCGCCCCCTTTTCTGACTATCACATCCTCCAATGCCTGGGTTATTCCAGAGAAGAGGCTGGGGTCAATCCACTACTTTTCTTGGACTTCTTGCACATCTTTGGATTCATGGATCTGGTCTAGTTTCACTAGACCACACACAGATGGGGATTAGTCCCACCACCACCACCCACCATGAAAAGTTACAAGAAAATAAACATTCAGTCATTCGGTTGTTTTCCCTTTTGCTGCTCTTCGCTAACAATCACAAGCAAACTCATATACACTCATGAAACTCTTGCTTCCCCAGTTTTGCTCAGATTACCAGATCCATGGATAGTTGCCAAACGTTGCTTCGTTTGGCAGTGAATCCTGTTTTAATTCGAGCTTGAACTTATCTCTTCCTTAAATGTTTACTGGGCATTGATATTAATTAAACCATTTGAACTGCAACATATTTTGTTGATTTTTGTTCAAAAAACTGCTATTAATGCAAATCATGTAACGCCATTACCAATGTTTGCTGCAAAGCGGAAGAAGAGAAAATGCAAATAAAAGAAAATATCTTCAATAGCAGTTTGCAGTAATTGATCTTAAAACATTTATAGCATTCCTGGTCTTAAAAACAAACCTATATTAATTAGATTGTGGAAATTTCAAGTCCTTTGATACAAGTGATGGTAGACAGTGTCCACGAAGCCTCAAAATGTCTCTTGACTGCCTTGGTTGATGGCATTGTAGTAAATTAAAAAGGAAAGTTGATGGCCCAGGTGAAGAAAAGAAAAAAAAAAATTCCAAAGCAGAAGCTATAAAACATATTAAATAATTACTGGTACAATTATGACTTCCACTCAGAAGCCACAATGAAGCTGCTTCTTCTGGTAATACACAGAAAAGGTTTATTTTTAAAATCATGCTTTTAGCTTGCTTCCAAATTTTGCGAATTGTGAACACAAGCAGTACAAAGGATGTGCTTCATTTAGAAAGAGTCTCATTCGATAATGATTTGCATTACAGTTAGACGAAAATTGAATTGCAACTAGCTTTTTAACCAGTTTTGAAGTTTTGACTGATTCAACTTTCACTCAGAAGTTTCACTCATTTTTAATTCTTTCAAATCCCAGATAAACATTTTACCTTCCCTTAAAATATTGACTAAAATCAGTTAGACGCGGTCAACTGGAACTAATAGGACACTGTACGCTGATTTACACTACAAGAAAAAAAAAGATTCAAAGAAATCCAAAAAAAATTCTTCCACAAGTAATTCAGGCAATATACATAAAGTGACCTCCTATAAAACGAGTGTTGTCTATTATTTTCCACAAATGTCAAATTCTGAAAATAAACAGCTGACGGACTTCATGCGAGATGCTACTCCTATGGACCGATTGACATTCATTTTCCATCACTTGAAGCACGATGAATCAATTTGCAGGAAGTTGAAAGTTTTATCTATATATTTCTTTTCATCACGATTAATCATTTAATGCTGCCTCGAAAGTCTTCTAAAAATGTTTTTAAATACAAGGTTGGATGGAAAGCTTACTAAAAGCAAGTGCCATTAAAATACTTCAAATACTACTGGCGTGTAAGTCTTCAAGCAAAAGCACTGGTCTTGGAACTGAGTCTAGTCTTGGAACTATCATGTACCAGCGGTGGCCTTGAGCAACATAACTGCAGTATAATAGCACTATACGGAGTATACCAGCAGTAAACTATAACTGAAGTATAACTTTGCCTCTTTTTTTCTTTTGTTGAGATCAGTCAACTAGAACTGAAAAGCCACGGTATTCTGATACCCGCTACAAGAGGAAAAGCTTCACGGGCATCCAAAACGATTATTTCCCAAGTTTTCCGGATAAAATATAAAATGACCTCCTATGATATAACTGTTTTGACGTCCTTTTGAAATATATTACTCGGTAATAGAGCGAAGTTGCAAATTTCAAAAATTAAGAATAAGATTCAAAAACGGCAGAAGACCTGCTTGAATACTTGAAACAATATTTATTTGACGTACCTAGAGAGTTTTGTTCAATTTCAAGCATATTAAAAAACTATCAACATCTGCTAAAAGACAGTAAAGAGTATGAAAGCTTAAAAATGAGGAAAGAAAAAGATACCAAATTGAACTCAATGAATCTAAAAAAAAATGTCTGAAGTTTGCTAGAAGAAGAGTGAAATTTTCCATTTTACGAAAGACATTTCTAAATTTGAGAACAGAAAAGAAAACAATCATCAGGTATTTATTCTTGTTCATAATTTATTTTCTATTGAATAATAGTTACTTTCAAGAAGTCACTTGGAAAATGTTTGTAATATGTATTTTAATGATAATAATACAGCGTTCATGTGTATTGAACTTAAATACGTACATAATTTTTCTAAAGGTTTTTGGATAAAAAGAGAGAGATTGAGACAAGATTTTTTTCCTAGTATCTTGGATGAAGAAAGCATGAAGAAATATGAATGTCCAAAAGCAGTGTATAACGTACTGATAAGCAAATAACCTTTAGCATTAGCTTATTGGCAAAAACATCGGACCTCATCCCAATCGGAAAAATATTTCTACCATTGTCGATTTCAAATGTTTTCCTAAAAGTATTCCGTTGCCTTGCAGGCGATAAGAAAAGTTATCTTTTCAAATTTTTTTCAAGACTACCGAACTGATTTTGAAATGTAATATATAGAGAACACTACTTCTAAAGATACTGACAGCAAAAGCATTGCTGGTACATTTGTTTCTATGAAAGCAAGAAGCAAATTCAATTGGGGGATGTGGGTCGGTATTTTTACTCGCAAACTCTTCATTCAGTTTTATTGCCCGCACGGTTTAGAAGGGGTTATTTCCAAGTGACACTTTACATAGCTTACTAGAACTAATTACTTTCCGAACACACGCCTTTGTTTAGGTATAGATGTAGAAAATGGTATTTAAAAATTTTTTACGTGTTCCCAGTTGATATTTTAATGAACTTAATTAGTAGTATTAACTTTTGTTAATGAATAACAACACTTTTTCAAAAGTTTTTGCTTGAACACTTAGGTCAGCTTCCTAGACAAGTATCGAACTCGAAAAAAAAAGATTTTTTAAGTCACCAGACCAGCCATTTAATTACTTGTTTAGAAACAAATTGATGCATTCAAAATATACTAAAAACAAACTTCAAAGAATATGTATTTATATTAAGGATTGAAAAAAGGAAATTTTTTCTCATAATGTTGAGTTTTTTTTACAAAACAAAGCAACAAGATCATATATTTTATTTTGACTCTTCAAATATTTCTCGTAAATTCATCAACAAAATTAAGTTTCTTTTACTCTGCCTTCATTTTATTTTTCTCTGTATCTCAATACTTTTTCCAAAGCCGGTATTTATTCATCTAAATTCAAGGCAATTTATAAGTTGTATTGATCGCTTTTAATTACTTAGTATAAATTTCAAAAAATGTCTGTCCAGGGCACAAAAGAAATAGAAAGGACGATAATTACCCCTAAACACACATTTTCAACATTTTTAAAAATAATTTAACATAAAATGAGTTCAAATGGTTGTATATTCAAAACACGTTGACTAGCCAAACAAATCGTACCATCAGTGACAAACACTTTGTCGAAACGTCATTCCGCAAAATTTAAGTACTCCACCAAACTAAGAAAGATGTATTTTTTAAATATCTTCCATTAACATTTTAAAGTGACACAAAATGTAACACAAAATTTTCAACAATCAGAAATAGCAGGTGAAGAAAACGAACCATAGGAAACAAATGCCTGAAATTGTTAGGAGAACTGGAGAAAAATGTAGTACTTCGTAATAGGAGAACTCTAAAATCGTCAAAACTAGTAACTTTCAATGATATAAGAACAAAGATTTCGGGTTCATTCTCAAATCGAATTCGTTCAAATTATCTAAATTTCATTTTGAGAGCCTCGTTCATGAGGAGCAATCAACTCAATCGCTGATGGATTTAGATTTGTCTTAATTGTTCTACGGAAAAAAAGTTTCCAAAAAAGTTAGATTTCCTCAGAATTGGTCAGCAGAAAAAATACTGTATTTCTGGATCCTCTTGTTCACGGTAGTGGCGTCCTTCAGAACTTTTAATAAGTACTGCGGTTCTTGTATGGTATACCATCTGTACCTTCTCCCTTATTGAACAACAACAGGGATCATTCGTTGCACACAAGCAGCCTTGAACGTAAAATCCTGTCATGATGTTGATGCACTAAGTAGAAAAGTGCTAGAGAAAAGGTTTCTGAAGAAATAAAGAAAAAAAACTGGAATAGTATATGAGTCACTTTCCACATTGCTCGAAACATTTGCTCTTGTCATCAGATGCCTCTGCAGTGAAAAGGAACTTTGCTCCGAAAAAGAATATGATCATATTGAAGATATCGTTGTATAAATGTTCCAAATGCATCGAAAGTTTACATTTACTTTAGAGGATTAAATCTGTGATCTTTGTCACTTTGGTTTAATTATTATCTAAGTTCTTGACGCAATGCAAAATGGACTCCAAACATCTAAACCCACTATAGTAGGGGAACATCTAGCCTGGCAGCATTCTAACGGCTACGCAGATAATAATCACAGCTTTACGACGCCACCAGGTTTGGTTTAACCCACCAATAGTGACTCTTCTACTTGCTTTCAAATTGATCTAGTTTCAGCTCCTTAGATGCCATCTATAGGATTTTCTGTACGCACATTCACGCAGAAATTCGGCGTCATTCAAATCATTCAAACGATTATAAACTTGTTCTGCAGTCAGCCCCTCACAAGAAGCTAAAAGTGATCGTTAGTGCGTTTGTTATTTTCCCTCGATGTCCGTCAATTCCCTAGTTTATTATTTGACCCTTTCTAATTTTCCTATTTACTTGTTATCAATCTTCCATGCAACACGTTGTGCACTCTGTTTGTAGTATATGCACGTATTGAGTGTTCCAAAACATTTATCAAAATAGAAAATCATTTAATGATGTGATTTTAGGGGATATAATTAGCAGTATTTCCTTAAATATGCCGATGCATTACAAATTTTTTCCTCGTGATTGTTTACACCAAATAATGCTGAGTTTTCCGCAGTTGAGGAATCAGCTGAGGTTCAGAACTTCTTACAACGGAAAAACTGGAGTAAAAGTTCAGCCTGACACACAAGAAGAGACACTACTGAAAACGAATTCCAGCAAACCGGTTCTGTGTGATAGCCAGCACTAAGGAAGACTAGGAACAGCTTCACGATGTTGATCATCTCCTATTACCAGTATCATCAATTCAGGCGAATTGTTTCGGATTTTAAATACTAATTCGTAAATAAAACCTTTCACGCATAGTAAACCAACACAGGTTTATTCTATCTATGCTACATTTACTAGTAAAAAGAGATAAAATTTCGTTCCTGGTAGGTATATTTTGGGTCATAATATATACATAAATCATTCTTTAGTTCATGGGCCCATTTTTTCGAAGTCACCGCTCTCCCTGAAAATTCATTAATAATATTATCACTTTGCTTGGCATCCTATTCTGCATTGTTTTATCGCTCTTTTTTTCAGTCAAAACTATTTTAGAAAGTTGACTTTGTGACACGTAATAAAACTCAAAACTTTTTGAAAGCATAAAAGTATGATAAAAGACATTAAGTATTTTTCTTAGTACCTCCAAATATAACCCCCATATACCCAAAATGAGGTCCAGCGGCTTAGTGGTAGCACTTCGTATTTACGCACTTTCATGCCGCAGACCCGAGCTTGATTCCCGGGATGGACACTGTCAATTCAAACTTTCATCCCTTCAGTGGTTCAATAAGAATAGAACCAAGCTTGCCTGGGGGATCAAGATTCGGTTGACTACCTAACCGGGACATCTGCCTTTACCCCCCCCCCCCCCAGTGTCCTCGGTCACAAAAACTGAAATGGGAATAGTAGACCTTGGTCTTCCTAGACTGTTGCGCAACTGAGTTATATGCCGCAAATTTACCACAATAAGTTGCACATTTTTCAGATTTCTGAAGTGACCAGGACGTTCAAATGTATTTTATGCTTGCAGTTGTATTTTAGCTGATTTCAAAGTTCAAATAACAAAGATATAAATATTAGTTTTAAACTGTCTTAAGTTGTCTCACATCTAGTAAAACATGTTAAATGCTATTATAACAAAGTAATGATTTAAGTTCTCATAAATTCCAGTTAAAATTTCCACGCCTTTGAAAAACTAAACAGATTCAAATTTTAAACGCCCTAAACTGTTATTAAGATACAATAAACACTCCGTCTCAAGAAAATAAATTCACCTAGAAGAAAATGAGCTGCAAAAAAAATAAAAGAAACAACTCGTCAGGAGTGCAGTTTGGTAAGAGACATGCAAATGATTTAAATTTCGACGCCAAGGAGGCAAGCACGCTAAGAGCCTATCTGATATGAAGCAGGGAGAGTTTGTAAGCATGATTGCTTATGCTTTAAAATGATTCACACAAGTGGTTCGATGGGCGTACTGTAGGTATCAGAAAACCAGTTGATTAGATATGCGCATTGACCTCCGTTTCGGGCGGAAAGATCTGGTAGTTGCTCGGTGGCAGCGACATTGTACCTAAGTAGGTGCAGTCCACCATTGCAGAGAGTTATGGCGTCCCAGGAACAGAAATTAGAGACAGGATTGAGCAACCAAGATAGTGGCAGCTTCAACACCAACAATGTCACTAGCATCGATTCGACACCCTTTATCACCTTCCATGCATCCGGTGGTATCAATGAAAACCATTCAGAGATGTCGAGCTGACGCTGATATACAAAGTAGCGTCCATTACGATACCTAACATTGACCCCACATCATGAACAGCGTCCATTGGATTTTTTTCGAACTCAGGCAATCTGAACTGCAATTAACTAGAGGCGTGTAATCTTTGGCAATGAATTCCTATTGAGCTTCAGTGCCAATGGCCTACGAATACACATGTGAGAGCTTCCTTGTCAGTGGTCATATCTGGCCCTTTTTATTGAGCGACATAAGGAGATTACACAATTTGTAACAGTTGGGGAACGATTTGTCTGGACACACGATAGTCTTTTGTACTCCTTCTAGGCACTATGCCGACTCGCAGTTACGAGAATTTCATTTTAAGGGCGGTTGTGCTTCCTATGCGATTAAGTCCCAGAAGTGACATTTATCAGCTAGACAGCGGTCGTACACATATTTCGCAACTCGGTCGACAATGTCGTTAAGGAAATAAAGTGCTCCCGTATCTTGTTAGGTCACTAGACGTTTCACTCATAGAGCACGATTGAGTCCTGATTGGAAACCAATCTCAGCCCTCCAAGATTACTGGTGAGTTAACTGCCTAAATGCAAAGATAATGGCATCATGTTCTGGTCATAGGTGACCTACTTGTCTCGATACCATGCCGCCAGGCCCGGATCTGCGTACCCACAGACCGGGGAGTGGGTACGTCATTAAAGGGCCCAACGGCCCAACAAATTGAAAATAAACATTTAAAAACACTATCACTAACACTTATTAACATTTCCTTATACACTTTATACATCTAAAGTTTCATGATGATAGCCCGTTTCCTTCTGGGTGCAAGTATTTTGTGTGACAGAGTGTATTTATGGCAACCGATATATTTTTTTACGAACTTAGATCTTCAACGTAAACTGTTTTTTAAACTCGCAATAAACAACTTTCATTTCAAATAGATTTTACGATTTAAAACATATAACTTGAAGATGAAATGAAATAATTTATTCATTAGAACTATTTTTTCCAGATATGTCTCGCACAGATGATCTATTTGGAATGGAGCAGAAAAAATCTAGTAGCTCTGAAACGAATACTAATAAAAAACAAGAGCAGAAAATTCGTAATCGTAAAAAGCACCATCATAATCGAAATCATCACAAGAAAAATCATAAACCTAACCGCAAAGGAAAGTCACAAACGTCTCGTAAAAATTCAAATGGCTCCAAACAGAAACATTTACAAGGAAATAGTACAAGGAAAAAAACCGGAATGATGACAAGGGCAACAACTCCAAGCGATTCAGATAATGATTCAACAACTTTCCGTGGTTCGTCTGTTGATACTTCAACAAAGATACCAGTAGGAGATTTAACTAGGGGTACTGATGAAGTTGAAAACTCAAAAACCATGAGCGCTGAAAATTCAAACGGTTCAAGTTACGTTCCAAGTACAGATAATGGGATGAGTTCGGATTCTACCACTGTTAGTTACCTCACTTCTCAAGACATACCTTCTTCCCAAAAGTCCACTTCAGACAGTTCTGCAACAGCAAAGTCACAAAAAACAAAGAGTTCCAATAGACAAAGTCGGAAAAAGCATCACAAGAAAAACCATAAACCTCACCACAAGGGAAGGTCACAAACCTCTCGTAAAAAAACAAATGGCTCCACACAGACACACGACAGAGGATATAATGCAAGAAAATCAAAAAATTCCAACAGACAAAGTCGGAAAAATAGTCACAATAGCTCTCGTAAACCTACGCACACTAGAATGTCCCACACCCCTAGTAAAATGACAAAAGTCTCTAAACAAACACAAGTAAAAGGAAATAATACAATGAAAACAACCGACATGATGGCAACAGCAACAACGTCGAGTTACTCGCAAGATGAATCAACTACTGTCAGAGATTCGTCTGTTGCTACTTCAACAATGGCACCACTAAATGATTTACTTATGAGTACTGATGAAGGTGAGAACTCGAATACCATGAGTTCTGAAGATTCTAATGGATCAAGCAACATTCCAAATACAGCCGATGGAATGAGTTCGGATTCCACCACTGTTAATTACCTCACTTCTCAAAACACACCTTCTTCCCAAAAGTCCACTGCAGACAGTTCAGCAGCAGCGAAGCCACAAAAAAAGAAGAGTTTTAACACACAAAGTCGTAAAAAGCATCACAAGAAAAATCACAAACCAAACCACAAGGGAAGATCGCAAACCTCTCGTAAAATTACAAATGACTCCACGCAGACACACGACAGAGGATATAATGAACGAAAATCAAAAAAATCCAATAGACAAAGTCTGAAAAACCATCACAATAACGCTCGTAAACCTACGCACACTACAATGTCACATACCCCTAGTAAAAAGACGAATGTCTTCAAACGGACACAAGAAGAAGGAAATGATACAAAGACCAACATGATGGCAACAGCAACAACGTCGAGTTACTCGCATGATGAATCAACTACTATCAGTGATTCGTCTGTTTCTACTTCAACAATGATACCATTAAAAGATTTATTTAGGAGTACAGATGAAGGGGAAAACTCAAAAGCCATGAGCTCTGAAGAATCAACTCGTTCAAGCTACGTTCCAAGTACAGATGATGGAATGAGTTGGGATTCCACCACTGTTACTTACCTCACTTCTCAAAAAACACCTTCTTCCCAAACGTCTAGTTCAGATAGTTCTGCTCCAGCGAAGTCACAAAAAACAAAGAGTTCCAGCAGACAAAGTCATAGAAAGCATCACAAGAAAAATCATCAACCTAACCACAAAGGAAAGTCACAAACCTCTCGTAAAAATTCAAACGACTCTAAACAGAAACACTTACAAGGAAATAATGCAAGGAAAAAAACCGAAACGATGACAAGAGCAACAACACCGAGCGATTCAGATAATGATTCAACCACTTTCAGTGGTTCTTATATTAATACTTCAACAATGGTTCCAAAGAGCGACTTAATTATGAGTACTGATCAAGCTGAAAACTCAAAAACCATGAGTTCTGAAGTTTCAAATGGCTCAAGTTACGTTCCAAGTACTGATGATGGAACTAATAATGGGGATTCTACTACTGTTAGTTACTTTACATCCCAAAACCCACCTTCTTCCCAAAAGTCCAGTTCAGACAGTTCTGGTACAGCGAAGTCACAAAAAACAAAGAGTTCCAATAGACAAAGTCGGAAAACGCATGACAAGAAAAACCATAAACCTCACCTCAAGGGAAGGTCACAAACCTCTCGTAAAAAAACGAATGGCTCCACACAGACACAAATATCAGGAAAAAATACAAGAAAAACAAAAAATTCCAACAGACAAAACCGGAAAAACCATCACAACAACGCACGTAAACCTATGCACAACAGAAAGTCACATTCTCCCAGTAAAAAGACAAATGACTCCAAACAGTCACAAGTAGAACAAAATAATACAATGAAAACAACCGACATGATGGCAAGAGCAACAACGTCGAGTTACTCGTATGATGAATCAACTACCATCAGTGATTCGTCTATTGCTACTTCCACAATGATACCATTAGAAGATTTATTTATGAGTACTAGTGATGGTAAAAACTCAAAAACCATGAGTTCCGAAGATTCAAATGGCTCAAGTTACGTTCCAAGTACTGATGATGGAACGAATAATGGGGACTCCACTACTGTTAGTTTCTTTACATCCCATAACCCACCTTCTTCCCAAAAGTCCAGTTCAGTCAGTTTAAATAGTTCTGCTACAGCGAAGTCACAAAAAACAAAGAATTCCAATAGACAAAATCGGAAAAAGCATCACAAGAAAAACCATAAACCTCACCACAAGGGAAGGTCACAAATCTCTCGTAAAAAAACGAATGGCTCCACACAGACACAAATATCAGGAAAAAATACAAGAAAAACAAAAAATTCCAACAGACAAAACCGGAAAAACCATCACAACAACGCACGTAAACCTGTGCACAATAGAAAGTCACATTCTCCCAGTAAAAAGACAAATGACTCCGAACAGTCACAAGTAGAACAAAATAATACAATGAAAACAACCGACATGATGGCAAGAGCAACAACGTCGAGTTACTCGTATGATGAATCAACTACCATCAGTGATTCGTCTATTGCTACTTCCACAATGATACCATTAGAAGATTTATTTATGAGTACTAGTGATGGTAAAAACTCAAAAACCATGAGTTCCGAAGATTCAAATGGCTCAAGTTACGTTCCAAGTACTGATGATGGAACGAATAATGGGGACTCCACAACTGTTAGTTTCTTTACATCCCAAAACCCACCTTCTTCCCAAAAGTCCAGTTCAGTCAGTTCAAATAGTTCTGCTGCAGCGAAGTCACAAAAAACAAAGAATTCCAATAGACAAAATCGGAAAAAGCATCACAAGAAAAACCATAAACCTCACCACAAGGGAAGGTCACAAACCTCTCGTAAAAAAACGAATGGCTCCACACAGACACAAATATCAGGAAAAAATACAAGAAAAACAAAAAATTCCAACAGACAAAACCGGAAAAACCATCACAACAACGCACGTAAACCTGTGCACAATAGAAAGCCACATTCTCCCAGTAAAAAGACAAATGACTCCAAACTGATACAAGTAGAACAAAATAATACAATGAAAACAACCGACATGATGGCAAGAGCAACAACGTCGAGTAACTCGTATGATGAATCAACTACCATCAGTGATTCGTCTATTGCTACTTCCACAATGATACCATTAGAAGATCTATTTATGAGTACTAGTGATGGTGAATACACAAAAACCATGCGTTCCGAAGATTCAAATGGTTCAAGCTACGTACCAAGTGCTGATGATGTAACGAATAATTGGGATTCCACCACTGTTAGCTACCTCACATCTCAAAGCACACCTTCTTCCCAAAAGTCCAGTTCCGACAGTTCTGCTACAACGAAGTCACAAAAAAACAAAGAGTTCCAACAGACAAAATCGGAAAAAGCATCACAAGAAAAACCATAAACCTCACCACAAGGGAAGGTCACAAACCTCTCGTAAAAAAATGAATGGTTCCACACAGACACAAATACCAGGAAATAATGCACGAAAAACAAAACATTCCAACAGACAAAACCGGAAAAACCATCACAACAACGCACGTAAACCTGTGCACAATAGAAAGTCACATTCTCCCAATAAAAAGACAAATGGCTCCAAACAGACACACGTAGAAAGAAATAATGCAATGAAAACAACTGACATGATGACAAGAGCAACAACGTCGTATGATGAATCAACTACTATTAGTGATTCGTCTCTTGCTACTTCAACAATGATACCATTAAGAGATTTAATTATGAGTACTGATGAAGGTAAAAACTCGAAAACCATGAGTTCTGAGGATTCACTTAGTTCAAGTTATGCTCAAAGTACGGATGATGGAATGAAAAGTGACTCCACCACACTAAGCTCTCTTACTTCTCAAAATACACCTTCTTCACAAAAGTCCACTTCAAAAAGTTCTACAACTGCAAAGTCACGAAAATCAAAGAGATTTAACAGACAAAGTCATAAAAAGCATCACAAGAAGACTCAGAAACCTAAACACAAAGCAAAGTCACAAACCTCTCCTAAAAAAACAAACGGCTCCAAACAGAAGCACTTACAAGGAACTAGTACAAAGAAAACAACCGAAATGGTAACAAAAGATACTACACCCAGTGATTTATATGATGATAATGCAACAAGTATCGTATCAAGTACAGATGGAGACCATTCCTCAGTAACTGCAACAAATAAAAATGACAATATTCGGAATACCTCTCCATCAAATCACTCCCAGATCACTAAAAAACCAGCAAAACCACACTCAGAACATCATCACAAAGGCCACAAACATGTGAAAACGCATGATGAGAAAGCTACAACAGCCTCTTTAGAAAGGAGTTCGATTCCTACTGAAAGTACGACAGAGGTTAAAACAACTGAAACAGCAGTTCCAACAACAACCGCAGTAGTGATTGAAACTTCTACACCACCAGAAACTCTTTCTCAATCTACATCAAAAGCTGTAACGAAACCAGGGAGTGAACATCATGCGTCTGATGGACAACCGAAGCATCATAAATCTGAACAAAAAGAAGAATTTCTGATGTTGGAGCATGGTGATAGTTTAGATAACGATAATAAAAAAAGGGAAGGGAATGGACATCATGCCTCGCATCGGCAACCAAAAACAAAACCAATGCATCATAAGCATGGGGGAAAAGAAGAGTTTACGATGTTAGAGAATGGCGACAGTTTAGATGACAATAATAATAATGGTGAAGGTGCTGGACATCATGCCTCGCATCGGCACCAAAAAACGAAACCACATCATCATAAACCTCAAAAGAAAGAAGAATTTGTGATGTTAGAGCATGTCGATGGTTTAGATGAACATGATAATAATGGTGATGAAGATATCAATAATGAAAATCGTGATGATAACGAGGAGAACACTGAACATCCTGCAGAACTTACTCCCACGGAAACTACGCCTGAAACGGAGACAACAAATGAAAATAAAGAGTTACCTGAAACTGTGGCACCAACGGAAACTACTGTATTGGTTGAAACTATGACAACACAAGAAAAATCTACACATTTTGATACAAAAACCGAAACTCAGACAGGAAGTGGACATCACACTGGACATCACAATGGACATCATACTGGACATCACAATGGACATCACACTGCACATCAACAGCACAAAGGAAAACCAAAACATCATAAACCTGAACAAAAAGAAGAATTTTTTGTGTTAGATCATGGCGATAAATTAGACGATAATGAGGATAAAGAGCCAAAAATAGAGTACGTAGTTTTAGAGCATTACGGATCAGACGTAAACAACACACACTCCGAAACTAATGAGAAATCGCATCATGGAACACACCATCACCATTCTGGTAAAGGCAACCATCCCCATTCTTCAAAAAGTGGCAAAGATCATCATTCGAGACCGCATTCTAACTCTGAAAATACTGTGCACGATACAAACTATAACAGTAAGGATACAAGAACAGGTAAGCGTTTTTCACTAAATTTAGAATAGCGAAACATTTGTTACACGAAATCAATCGGTTAGGTTGGGGTAAAAAGGATCACTTTTGACCTATTTCAGCATTTAAAACCTTAAAACAACAAAAATATTACATTTTCATGTTTTTGTTTAATCAAATTTTGACATTAAATTCATCCTAAAAGTATTCGAGCGATTTCAAGAAGCATTTCGGAAGTTACAAAACAAGAAATAGCCATAAAAGCATTGACTCATTTTTCTCCATGATGGGAAAAAAATCGATCATCATGTCAAAACGATGTTACTTTAGAGTATGAGTGAACCTGTTTATTTAAGGAAGCAACTGCAATAAACAGACACAAAAATATAACACTAAGCAGTTTTATTTTGATATTTTAAAATGATGCTGTTTGCGCTGATTGAAAATTGAATATTCCAATAATTTTATGCCTTTTCCACAAAAGGAATATTTTCTGTTTGGAGAAAAACATAACAATTTACCATTCAAACAATTTCAAAAAATAATAAATATTCAGACTGTAATCCTTTTTGATCAAATTATGTATACCGATAAAAGAAAAATCACGAGTTTCAAGTAGTTGCCGCCAATTAGCGCTGACGCTATGTCTATTCTCGCTTCTTGATTTTTTTTTTTTTTTTTTTTTGTAACAACTTTTCTGCTTGATTTCGGCTCAAATATTCTACTGCTGAACTTAGTAATGCGACGAACAATAGAAGATGAGATACAACAATTTAAAACCGTGGATCGTTCGTGAAAAGGGTTCCTTCGCCGTCCACGCAGATCAAACGAAAGTAACTATCGTTAAAAACATATCGCACCGGTTCAAATGATAGGGGCACATCTCAAGAATTACGTTTTATGGAAGTGCCAGAAAATGTGCACTCTAGTCACTTACTAGAGTCTTTTTACCAACAGTATTTTTCAAAAATTAGCCAAAAGAAAAGCGAAGAGAGCCAGAGTGAACATTTCAAAATTTTGAAAATTTCTCAGTCAAATCCATTGAAAATTATCTGTTTTGAGATTTTTTTTTTTTTTTCATTTCAAGTATGATATGCCGTGAATACAGTGGTGAATATAAGTGAGCACTTTTAACTTATATTTATTGAGGTGAAATAAAATTTATCTGAAGTGATTTTGTTAAATATTTTTCATAACATAACGGATAATTCTTTTGAAGTAACCCTGCTCATTTAAGCATTTTATTGTTTGAATTGACACATTATGCCCTTCAATGTAATTTTTGTAGGTGACGGTTCTGCAACTAATTCCGAAAGAGATGCAGAAGCAAATTCGGCAGCTGGAAATCAAAGTTCGTCAGCAAAAGTTGGAACAACCACGGAATGTATGGATGCATCTACTTCAAACGTAGATTCTATGTCAACTTCACTTTCTACAGAAGTTGCGAGATCTGCAGTACCTCTTGTCGCACCACCCTCACTAATACCTCCAACAATGGAATCAACTGCTGCACAAGAGAGTTCAACTCAAAAAGAAACTACAGAATCCTCTTCTGCATCAGCTGAAACGACATCATCTGGAACAGGTACAACGAGAATTGTGGAAATAACATCAGAGCCTGAATCCTCAACAGAAGCCATACCCGCCACAACAATGGCGTCTACAACTGAATCCATGCCAAAAACAACGCGTGAGATAACATTTCCCATTCAGTAATTCAATTATTTAAAATCATTTTTAGCTCTTACTTCAGCACTAGGTTACGTAAAAATATTTTTTACAAGTACTGAATTCAGAACACCATTCTAAATTTTAAAAATATTATTTTATTAGAAAGTTCCTAAAACCTGCACGCATCCAAACTATTTGCGTACGAAAATTTGCCTTTAAGTACTTATTTTTTCACTGCTGGCTTGGATACTTCTAAGATCGTTGGATATCTACTCTAAAACCACTTATATTTTCCATTATTAATTTAATTTTTTTTTCAGATATTTGACAGTAATTCGGTTTTTATCGCAATGTCCTTTTGATTCCTAAAAAATACTTCTACATTAAACTTTGTATTGTAGTTAATCATTAGTACCTTATTTACAACTATCGAGCTTTCTCTATAGTCTTGGTTTTAGCCTTATTTACGAAGGTATAGTTTCCATACAGTTGGAATTTATTCTAAGGCAAACATCTTTCAGACTTTAATTCACTGTCAAAGGCAAAGACAGGAGCAAGTTCTTCACTGCAGCCACCTAAAATACCAAAGCTATCAAAACGTTGATAAGATTTGCAGTTTTTTATTTATCCAAGTTCCTTTTATTTTTCAGTCGTAAGTCGTAAAACTCTTAGTTTTAGATTTACAAACATAGAACTATTACTCAGAACTTTCACTGGGCATTATATGCAAAAAAGAAATTGAACACAATTCATAATAAATAATTAACTTTTATATTTCTACGTTTTTTTTTTTTTTGAAAGTTTTGATTTTTTTCCCTCATAATTTGACACCAAAAATTGCATTTGATTCATAATTAAATTTAAATTTATCTTCTTTTACATAAAGTTAAGTTCAAAAATAAATGCCGCGTCGTGATCTATTCTGAATTTAGATAAAGTTTGCACTTAATGAACAAAAACATATATTCTGTTATTCATTACATACCAAAGTATTCAATGTGATAAGCGAAGTGAATATTTGATTTGAATTCGTAACTGAAATATTTGAAAACTTCTGGAAAATTATTTTAGCTTTAAATTATTAATATACTTTTATTAGCTTCAATATTTCGTAGCGAAATCACTTTGTGAAAATAATCACAGTCAAAATTTGAGTTCGAGTTTTAAAAACTTGATCCCCAAATATGAAAGATCTTCTTTTAATCTGTCATTACTTTTTTTCCTTTTTCGTTTTTCGTTTTTTTTTTTTTTTTTTTTTTTGTATTAAGATAGCACCTTGAACTAAAGTAGGTTTGTTCTCTTGAATTTATTGGGGTGAACGATTATTTCGTTGGTTTAAGTTTTTAAATTTACTTGCCTTTTCAGAAGAAAAAACAGAAATAAATCCGTCACCCGAAAATGAAACTACAATGAAGGAGACTTATACAGAAGCAAATGAAGGGACAGACGTAAATGAGACGATGCAGGAAACTATCCAACTTGACATTAACAAATCGTCAGAATCATCAGAAACAAAAACGAATGCTATGTCATCAGAAACAACAATTTCATCAGCAGTTAAGTATACGACATTACAACAAACTGATAAAACAACCGAAGAAGTGACAAAAACAGCTAACGAGGCAAATGAAATAACAACGGAAAAAAGTGGTACAACTACTGAAATAAATGAGACCACTAAGGAAATAGGAGGTGAGACACAAGAAACAACTGCTGAACCACAAAAATCAACAACAACACCACGAGAAACATCAGTTGAACTACAAAAAGCAACAACAGAATCACAATATGAAACGACTGAATCACAAAAAGAAACTGTTGTATCGCAAAAAAGTACAACTGAATCACAAGAAGCAGAAGTAGAACCCGAGGAATCAACCGCTCACACAAAGAGAACAGCAACTGAATCAAACGAAACGGTACCTAACTCAAATCAAGCAACCGATGAATCAAAGGAAGCAACTCAAGAAGTTACGAAGGAGGAAGTGGCCTCAATGACTGAAGAAAATCAAGACACAACAACGAAGGTAAAGGAACTAACTACCAAAGAAAGTGAAACAACTAAATTAAATGAACCAACGGGAGAAGCAGCAACTGCATCCATCAGCAGCAGTGACGTACATGAAGTTACAGCTGAAGAAAATAAAACATTTGAAAACTCACAAGAGAGCAGCACATTAACTAATGCACAGACACATGAAGACAAGGATATGTTTAAATCTTCGGAAACTTATACAACGTCCGAAAGTATTCCAGATGAATTTCCTTTTACCATGGCGTCGACTGAAAACTGCACTAATGATTATACAACAATAACCCCACCAGAAGGTCAGTGCTTTTTTCATAAGTTAGCAATTAAATTGATGATTAATGAGAAAAATGTATTTTGCAACATTCTATAATCTCCTGTCTGTACTTTCATATTACTATGCTCAATCTCATTTTAAATGTAGTTGTTCATTTAACTCATACAGCTATTATAGTTTTAGCTTTTTAAAAGAAAGCTACGGAAGAAATTATTGTTACCATATATTTAATTGAAAATATTGCGAGTAATGTATACACGCAAAGCTTACAAATTCAACAACTTGTTCAGCTTTTTGTATGACTTTCTTACAGCACACTTTTTTTTCTTTTCTATGTAGTTAGGAAATGGTTCGACTTTTTCATATCTAATTATATTTTTATTTTTTCTCAATTATGATTCGATTGTTTCTCAGTACGATATTATAAGATAATATTAGACACAATCATTAATCTCATATTCAGTTTATTAAATTCTAAAACATTTTTCTGATTTTTTTTACTCATTTGTTTTTTAATTAAAAACTGTTTCATTGAAATATTTTTTACTCTTTCAAAGCGTTTTAAAATTTGATGCCAATTTCTTCTTTCTTTTTTTTTCTTTTTCAAATTTTCGCACTGCTAAACAAAAAGTACTTTAAACAAGTTCATCGTTGGTTAACTTCAGTTTGAATCATTACCTTTAGAAAGGATTGCATTATTATTATTATTATTATTATTATTTTCAAATATTTATCTAAACTTTCATACTTTTATGTCTAAGCCAATTGAACTTTCAAAATATAAATTGTTCATCAATTTCTTAAAAAATAACATTATAAACACACAGTTTTACATTCTTGAAACTTATGCTGGAACTATTTACAAGAAAAACTATTGAAAAATCACTATTAATTTCTGAAAAATAAAATTTTTGATTAAAAAAAATAGTCATATAATTGATTTTTTGTTTAGTATAAATGGGATTAGTGTAATTCAAACCATTTTATATATAAAGCTAAAAACTATTTTTAAAAAATCTAAAATAATTGATAACATTATAATACAATAGGATTGATAAATTTGAAATATATGAAATTTCTCTTGTTTAAGAGAAGAGTTTTCTACTTGATTATCTTTTAACTAACAACGTTCAATGACAAATTTTTCATTATAGATGTTGCATTTTTTGTAAATATATCTTTCCTTAAAATTGTTAGGTGTGCTTAAATTTTTATTTTTATGTTTGGTATGAGTTTTATTTTCGGAAGTTCTCTAGATTATCATTTTAACCTCAATGCTTTGTAGTTTGATATTTGTTTGACGATCAGCTGGGAGCGTGAATCTCTTTATATTCGTATCTGCAGCGTAATACGCGGCTTTATTTTAAAACCAATGTTGTATTTTATTATAAAGGCTAATATTTAAGCGGCGTTAGATACGTACGGTATGAAATGAAGTTTGTTACAACTATCACGATTTTGGTTAAAAGTCGTTATACTTTAAATCTTTGCAAAGTTTCGTCCACATATTATTATTACGTTTTGTTAATTTTATTACTGCGTTTTAAAACATTATTATTACATTTTAACTCTGTTATTTCTTTTGTGTACAAAACTATCTCATTTTATTTTTATGTCTTAAATCTTTCATCTAAATTGTTATAAGTAACCACATTTTTACATTAATTTTTAGTCAGGGAAATAGTAAACGATCAACAGATTTTTTTTTTTTTAACTTACAGCCCATAAAATGTTTCAGAGCAAGAATAAATTTTGCGAATTTCCCACTATCGAAATAAGAATATTTTACTGAGATATAATTGAATATTAGAAACGACGAGTTATGAGAGAAGGCCTTCCATTATTTGCAACAGTTTTAGAGTGAAGCCATTTTACGAAATGTAACTTACGAGGTTTAAAACCAATAGTTGGAATTGTAGGCATCAATTAGTTAATGCAAACGCTTTGTAAATTTTGCTATTACAAAAGTTTCATCAGTACCTAAGTTTAAACCAAACCAAACCCAGTGGTACGACAGTCAATGGAGACCAAGGCCTACTGTGCCTATCTAAGTCCTCAAGAGCTCTGGGGTGCTAGGCAGATGTTCCGATTAGGTGGTCAGCCGAACGCGGAACCCCCAGGGTGTAGTTCCCGAGCACGCTTGGTATTCATTTTATGGATCCACTGAAGAGATGAACGGCTGAACCGACCATGTCCTACCCGGGAATAGAACCCGGGCCTGCGGCGTGGGAGCGCGAAGCTATTAAGCCACTGAGCTTCAGTACCTAAACTTACCGAGCTTAAAATGTATCATAATTTTGAGTTGATCTCTACTTGCTTTAAATAAAGAAGATTTCATTCGTAACTTACCAACGCTTTTTTATTACGTGTCCCTTAATATTATGCGAACAGCATCTAAGGAGGAACATTATGGGAAGGTTAACCATTATTTTCCCACGATGCGTTGCTAACTGGTTTCAAGATCCACTTATTTAAGGTCCTACAATACAAAATTAACCATTTATGAAATAATAAGTGGTTTTTAAACTTTATTAAGTTTTGTATTTTATTTTGAACTTTTTCTGATTTTATTCCACTGTGAGAGTTTTGTTTCTGGTATGGAAATGGTTTTTTCAATGTTTCCTGAAAAGGCAACTGCTTTTTGTTTTCCTGAAAAGCACTTTCACAATTTTCAGGGTTTTATATAGCTTTATTACTTTTATTATTCGTACATAACCATAATTATTTTCCAGTTTGAAGGCAAAAACTAAAAATATTCAAAATATTTCTACTCTGTCGTAACTGGTATTGACGAAAACAGCAAAAATTCAATTTTTCTATCAAGGAATAACCGAACATGGTCCACTCACATGTTATACATTTTCTTTCTTTTTATTATTTTTCGTTCGTAAATAACTGAGTTTAATTTCTTACTTTGTGTTAGAAGTTTATTACATCAAAAAATTTTACTGAGAGTAAAAATTTGAGAGAAAAAAAATACATGCCCGTAACAAAATAAGGGATAAGGTGTCTAAAGTAATATATGAAAATTACGAAATGGTTTTGGGTAAAAGGCGAGAATGCTGTATTAATATTCATGCTTTTGATAAGTTTTAGATTTATATATAAATTAACTTTAAAGTACTTCAAATGGTAAATAAGTAAGAGATTTACTTTCATACAGAATTCCTTTATATTATGTTTTCAACATGATGCTTTGATTACGAATTGAACGCCCCATAACTGATGAACACACTTTTCCGTGCAACAACAGTGAAGGTCAAAACAACAGTTGAGGATCTTTAAAAATCATAACTATATTTTCATTAGGAACGAAACTAAACAGCATTTGTTTTCAGCTTTTACTTTGGGTGAAAAAACGGCAGATAAAATGCTTTTGTTAATGCATATGCCAGAAATTCAGTCGTATTTATGTACTGCAAAATACATGTTTGATTAAATATAATGATAAATAGATTTTATTAATGTAAAATTAAGAACGTCTCTGTGGTAAAATTAAATAAATATGTTTCAGAAAAAGGAAAAAAGAAAAGAAACAGCCCCATTAATAAAATAACTTCATTAAAAATTAAATGAAATGCCTCTGAAAAGATTTTTTAAATAATTAACTCTATTCCTAAACATCTTAAACAAAGGAACAATTGCTTGATTTTTTTGGAAATTTAAAAACAAAGGCTATCTAAAAAAGTTCTTTACTACAATCGTGTATAAAATGTGTCAGTACGTATTCCTCATTTCTGAACTTGTGGGCATTTATCAATATTTAAAATATCTCTCAAAAGTATGGTAAAGTTAGGTATCCTCTGGCAGTTATCGCTTAACTACATTTTTCGCAATGCTTTCTCATTTAGTCTCAGTCATTTCAAAGACGAACCTAAAAAAATTAGCAGTAACATTGAAAACATATATCAAATATCCTATTACAATGAACAATGTCTTCCGTATTTCTAGATTTTACATTTAATTAGCAGCATATAATTATCAGTTGAGACTTTAATAGTTACTAGTTTATCAAAAAATTTCACTCGTATAGAGAAAAGAGCTAAAAAGAGAGTTTGTCAAACTTTCTTGCTGAAAAGTATTGTAATGTCTTAGCAAGCAAATACGAATTTCAATGAAGTTTTTCTATTTCTGCAATGGTAAGAATAGCACAATAAGAGTAGATGCGTTCGCTTATTTTACCCCAACAATTATTCTTTCATTCATACAACAGAAGATGAACTTTTATGGAATTTTTATCGAATGCTCTTTAACAATGATATTAGTATCTGAAAAAAATTCTGGAAATCACTTTGAAATCAATTCCTTGATCAAAATAACTATTATATGAAAATTAATTCAAATTTGCGAATTTAAAAAGAGCTTAATGGCTCCCAGCTTTTGGTCAAAAGTGAAACTTTTATCCTAAAAATATTCTTAATGAAACTAAATTGAATTCAGGAGTGACGTGTCTGCAAAACGAAAGTTACTACAAATGCGTTCCTCACTGTCGACACACTTGCTTCAACTTCAACAGCGATTTCCCTTGCCCTTGCTTTTGTGAGCCAGGTTGCTTCTGTAACGAGGGACTTGTGGTTGATGAAAACGGAAAATGCATTCCAAAGGAGCAATGCACTGAAGATCCAAATGACATTTTCTGTGAGTTGGTGAAGTTTCTATGACAGAATTTGAAATGTACTTGAAAAACTTAACTCTGAAAATATCTCTAAGTGAACCTGCAAACATTTTACTTCGCAGTTCTAATCAATTATTAAATGTAAAATGCCAAAAACAGATTTTATGTACTTAAACACTTTAAGTTATATTATAACCTTAAATATAATATTTCGTTATTTAATTCAACCTTTTTTTTTAAATCCCGAAAGTAATCGCGCATAAAATAAGGATTAGTCAACAGTTAATAGATGATTAATTCTGTGAAATACGTTCAACAAGCTTCCTAATGGTCACTGCTTGCATTATTTTAGTTGCTACGCTGGAAACCTTTCTTTTGTTGCTAAAAAAGATAGAGCAATCGTGGTGAATTGAAGTAGGAGTAGTATAATAACTGATCAAGGTTTTTAAGTTTTACATTTCATACAAACCTGCTAATCCGTTTTCAAAGATATGATTGTACACGTTGAATATGAGTAAATATTGTAGATAATCAGCGTATCAAACTTAACACCGTCATATTACCAGTAAGAATCTCAAAAATTACAAGTTGTATTTTTTTTTTTTTTTATTTACTTTTTTTACTACAGGATCCTTTTGCTAGCTTTTCCTCAATGCTTTCCTTTTCTGTTGCGCACATTTTCCTTCGCAATCTCTCTCTCTCTCTCTCTCATGATATTGTCGCTGCCTTTTTTTCCCCCTTTTAAGATAGATAGCATACTCGTATACTGTTGCCGGTTAGTTAAGTGGCTAGATTATGGAAAATTGTTCAATTAAGTGCCTTTTTTTTTTCTTCTACAAACCTTTATTATAAAGTATAGCATCAAAAAATGTCTGCTCTATTGACATGTGAAGATATTAGTTTAAGTTTTATTTTGAACTGTTTTCTAATAGTGCTGACTGTTTCGAATTGAATTGCTTTTGCAACCACATTTTGATGGATATCTTACATAATTCAGTCCTTTACCTTTAGAACTCTGAAACCAAACTTGACTTTTTGTGCAGCTAAGTGCATTTTTATCTTCGTAATTGATCACATGCTTTGTTTTTATAAATTGCTAATGCAATAGATTCGGAGTTATTGAGGCCACGAGTATATTGTGTAGAAAAACATCAGGTAGCTCGAAATTCATCGCAACAAATCGTGAAAAAAATGAGGTAGATTATGCATATCATCTCAATGATAAATATCTTGAAATCCATCACGAACTAACTATATATTTTACTGCCAATTTCTTCATTGCTATAGGATTGGTAACCACAATGGATATTGCACCATCAGTGAGCAACATTTTAAATAATCCTTTTATGAATTTTTGAGTTGTCATTTGAAACTCAGTGGGTTATTTCTTCATTAAGTTGTCAAGTTCAGTGATGTAATAGTCACTTAAAATACCTTAGCCACATTCTCTATAAAGATCGTTTTTTTTATCAAACTACTAGTCTGCGCATGAAGAGCAAATGCCTCGCGTCCTGTGTCTCACTTTTGAGTAGATTATTTACCTCTTCCACCACTTCTCTCAATAAATTTGGATCCTCTATTAATTGGGACAGATAAAATTAACAAACCTATTTTAAACCTTTTGCATTTTAATGTAAGTTAAATCTGGTTTTATTGAACTTGGCGTTCTTGAAATCTGGAACATCACTTAGTTAAGTATGGTATAAGCATTAAATATATTTGTAATATATTAATGCTTATATTTGTAACATATGTGTTACATTGCATTATACGTTTTTACTGTTGTATTATACGTGTAAAAACAAATTGACCTACAATACATGATAATCTTTGCAAAATATTATGTTTGTATGATTTATCTGCCTTACATTCAATATTTTTCTTTTGGAATCATTTATAACTATCTCAATGTCATTTTTAAACATTTATTATAACTCAAGAAATAAGTATATTTTTATCTTTTCAGTGCTTATAACATTGACTTCCAACTTCAAATAGCAAAAAAATTGTTCATTGCTTTCGTTAAAACACATGATTATTATAAGGTTTCATGTGATCAGTTTTAATTTTAAAGCTAGTCTCTCAATAAATGTGCAATCATATGAAAATAATAATTATAAATTTATTTTCAAAACTCGCTTATTAGATCAACCATCCTCAACTTGATTACACAAGTTAACACACACTTTTACTGATTTTCTTTATGTCATTTCTACTGTATTTCTTATGTTCTTTGTCTTAGAATGTTGCAAATGAATTTTTCTCATAGTAATCTTTTTAATGCTAACTTATTATACGTTTGTTCATACTGCATTTTAATTTTTGTGTATGAACAAGCTAGCATATAAAGATTCATTACAGATTCTGTAATTTATGCTTTCTATCTTTCATAGCACTTTCTCTAGCACTGGCCTTTGGGTGTTTCTGTTGAGACTCAACATACAAATATTTCTGAACACTTTACCAAACGAAAAGTAACATTTTATTATATAAAAACGTTTGATTATTCTTAGATGTTTATCAGCGATTATTTTGAAATACATAACATTCGGTTGAGGCATGTGTTTGAGCCCCTGTTTACATTTCTAATGGTTCAGCTTCTGAATCGTAATTTTTTTGTAATGAATGCTGCATGAATAGGACTAAGTCAATTTGCTTCAATGCTGTTATCTTTTCTATAATAGATCAAATCGCTAGCATATTTCTTTGAACGCAACTTATGACGTCGGATTCTGTCTACAGAAATATTAATCTACATACGCAATGATGCGGTGTCAGAAAATGTACGAGGATTACTGAAATGCCAAGCTTAAATATATTTAAATTCTATGCGTTTGTACTTGTAAAAGCTTGAAAGACCTTGTTATCTTTCGAGAAATAAATCATCTGAAAAATACAGAAGACTGCTGAGATAAACAGCGGGTTTTTAGGGGGGGGGGGTTGAAAAAGTAAAAAATGAGCAAAAAAAGTAAAATTCACTTTTGAGAGGATTTTGGCATACACAATCAGTTTTGGGGATAATCTCTTTTAACACATTGATTTCCGTATCTTGATAACTCTGCGGAATATCAAAGATGAGCGCACCACGTTTCGAGAATAATTGCGTTTGATTATAATTACATTGTTATTTTAGGGCTAGTAATACCAGTACTACCCCGTTATGTAAATTAATTTTAACAAGAGAGATAGTTCAATTTTTTTAAATTTGATAATGGCTTACATTTACCACCAGTATACATTTTCCAAAAAATTTTGTGCAGTTTTATGTGTGCTCGTTATGCTATTCCCCACGATTATAAATTTTTCATCCTATGAGTACTTGTTGTTATCGTATCAAGTGTACTATATGTGAGTACTTGCTTGTGAGCAATTTTAAGAACATGTAGTTAACACTTGCGAAAATATCATCTATGTCGCTACAATTGTGGCCCGCAAAAATTTTGGAATCCTAAAGTATTAACTAAAAGGTACAGCGTGTAGGCGAAAAGTTTTTTTTTTTTTTGTTTCTTTTTTTCGCCGTTTATTTAAGAATTACATAATTTAATAAAAAAAAATTTCCATACGAATTGCTAATAGATCTATGAAAGAACTCTGGAAAATCCTCTACCAAAGTAAAGGAATAAAATAGTAATTATAATTCTAACTAACCATATTCTTAACATTTAAATATTTTTTGTAACAGTTCTTTAAAATCAAGTAAAATTTTGTTTACATATTTATTTATTCATATTATTATTATTATTATTAAAAAGAAATGTATCCTCAGCAGTTCACAAAATTTTTCGCAAGTTTCGACAGTCCTGGAGTCAAAAGTTTTTTTTTTTTTTTTTCTTTTTCCAAAAAAAAAAAAAAAAAGAACGAAAAAGGGAAAAATTAGAAGAAAATCTCAACGATCTGTAAAAAAAATGGTATGTTTTCCAGAGTCTGCAAACTGAAAGTTTTTTTTTAAATAAACAGAAACAGAAAAAAAAGAAAAGAAAAGAAAGAAGAAGAAAAATCATCACCACTTCTGCGATTTTTTTCAAATTCTCTTGCCGGTTCGTGGCTCAAAAAAGGTTGAGAAACGTGTGTAACAAAAACTTTAAAATTAATGCTGAGTAAATTTTGACATTTCTTTTAATAAGGTAGTCGTAAAAAATATTGCTAATTACAAATGCCACCAGCATTTACTAAACCAGTATTAGTGCTGACTTTCTTCTGACTGAGTGGAATTTCCTCAGATTCGAGTAAATACATGATTCCGCATGACTTTAACTTCTACTTTTACTCTTTTAGCTTCCTGTAACGATGACGAAGAGTATTGGGTATGCATGCCCAAAGTAAGAAACACTTGCTACAACGTAGCCAGATTGATGACAAAGAAAGATAAAGACTGTGTGTCAGGCTGCTTCTGCAAAGAAGGCCTAGTTAAAGACGAAGAATCAGATGAATGTTTGGAACCAGAAGACTGCCCGACGCGTAAGTAGCTTTATGAGACTAAAGCCCTGTATGTAGTGTGGTATACAGGGCTTTCCATAAGACCAGGGATGTATTGGGGCCGAAGCGCACAGGAGCACTGTTCCGAAATATCATTCCTATTAATATCTACTTTGATTGTATTCAAAAATCATAATTTCTTTCCAAAACCGATTTATTTTGTTCTATTCAAATCTAAAATCTTCTTTAACTTTACATTTTTAAAAGCATTTTTGAACCCTATAATAAATATCTTTGTTTTAAAATGCGTAAACCAAAATAGTGCTCAGTTAAAAGAAAGGATGTCCCACTTAGCTGCTTATCAAATTTGTTTGGTATTTCGCATTTTTTATTTAGATATCTTTTAGTAACCAATAAGTGATGATTTTTTTTTAATATCTCAATATTAAAAGTTTGGGTAATATATATAAATTTTACACAGTTATAATGTGTAGCATTGATTAGTTTTTTGGCAAATTCTCTCCCCCCCCCCTGTTTCCGTTTTATTACATTCTTTTTTACATTCGTATGATGAAAAAGGTGTAAAAAATATTTCAAGAAATAGAGGGGTTAAAAAACGCCTAAAACATCAGAAAAAAACTAGTTCCAAATAAATTCAAAACATTTTTATGTAAATAACACCATCTGTTATAATTTATTCCAGTCTACTATACGATTAATAAATTTTATGAATGCGAACATTTTCTTACAAATTATTATCATTAACGCTCCAACTTAGATTTACATCTTGAGCTTTTGCACAACCCAATACAGATACAAATACAAAAGTGACAACCAGCAACAGGTTATGAGCCCAGTTAGGCTGGTCCTAGTCAGCTTGTCAATCGCCAATGAAGATCAAGAGTCCTCTTAAAACTATTCACTCCATTGCAAGTAACAGCTCTCTCTCTCTCTGCTTATGGTAAACTATGTTCCAAATTCCAACAACCCTCTTATAGCATTAATTTTTCCTGATTTCAAGCTTAGCTTGGGATTTGGAAAGCATACAACAATGACCTCTGGTTTTGCCATCTGTGCAGAAATGCAGCCCTTAAACGTCCTCCGTTTTAGTAAACTAAAATAAGTGGATCATGTCCACTCTTGATATTCATTGCTCAAGACTATATTTCATGTTCCGGGAATCTTCTGCGATTGGTCAATGCAAAACAAGTCTAAAGTGGTCTCTGTTCATTATTTTCCTGATACACAAAGTGGACCTGGTCTCTTTCAGTGATTAATACACTTATTAATGCGAAAAATAATTAATTTATCAAACTTATTTCAATAAACTTAAGTAGCTGGATGATGTCCCCTCTTACTATTCTTTGCTCAAGACTAGAACTCATGCTTCGGCAATCTTCCGTAATTGATCAATGAGAAACGAGCCTGAATATTAGTCTCTGTCCGTTCCTTTCCTAGTGTCACAATGGGCAGAAAGAGTGACTTTCAGTGACCAAATCGATGCTGACAATAAATAATTTCTCAAACTTATCTGACTCGTCAATGCTTAAAAATAAAATATAAAATCGATTTTTAAGTAAGGCTTAGGGTGGTTCAAAAAAACTTTTTTTTCATCTAGAGTCCAGGACACCCCCTATTTTTTTAGATTTACTAATAGTATTATGCTGTAAAAGTCTTACTCAAATTTTAAGAGAGTGCTCAACGACCCTTCATTTAACATAAGCCGTAGCATAGAAAATATCACAGAAATTTAGAAACATTTCATTTTCCAGCTGTTTTTTTTTTTTTTTTTTGTAAATAATTGTTTTATTGCAATGTACATATGCATATTACTCGTGTGTATTATTATATGTAGCATTGTTTTTCAGTTCATAAATTCCCCACCACCCTTCCCCATACTTATGAAGTTTGGGGGAGTTGATTGAGCACCCTCTTTCAGTTGAAATAGGAAGCTAAAATTCTTTCAGTATATTACCATCACAAGTCTAAAAAATAATTGAGAGGTGTCCCGTTATCCACTGTAAAAAAATTCCGAAACGTTACTGGTTATTTCCGTGGAGCATCTCGGGATTTCACACGTTTTCACCTATTTCCCCGTAAAAACAAGTATCTTCACAAAAAAGTTTCCTGAATTTCTACAAGTTGTACGCGTGCAGACTTTTCACTGTTGTGGAAAATACTTTTAGCAACCAGTTTAAAGATTGAAAGAATGTGTTTATTAATTGTATCGGCCCTAAGGTTGCTTACGGCCTGTCCAGATTGACTAAGCTGCCACTGAGAGCAAAAAAGTCAATGAATAGCTACAGCTTTGCAAGGCAGGAATTGCAGGCAAGAGATATGCTAGGTTCCTTCTTGCATAGCTTTGGCCGTGTTCACTCTGATTCTTATGGAATCTTCTTAGTAAATCAGGAAGGTTCTAATCAATAACACTAAACCTACATATTTTTTCTAGAAGGTTCTAGAGACATGAGTGGCTTTAACAGGGGAGATTTCGCACTTCTTCAGAAATTTTCAAGGTTAATTTCAGAAAGGTTACTGACTTTTATTGGAAAAGTTCCTGATTTTTCCAAGATATGTTACTGGAAGAAATTGGGCACATCCAGGCCCGTGTCCAGATTTTCATAAAGGGAGGGGTTTTAATCTTACCAGTAGGGGGGGGGGAGAATTCAACCCCATTACAGCTTTTAGTTTTACGACAAATTGCCGATCCCAGTATGGCGTTTATTCATATGTAAGGATTGCTGTATTCTTGAAGGATACCTCTAGCTGTACAAGTTACCAAAGTATTCCTTCGTTTCACAGATTCGCTTTAATCAAACTTTGCTTGCTTCTTTTTAATTAAATCTGTTTACTATGTAGTATATTGCAATGAGTATTAAAAACTCTTCACAAATTCTTTTATAATGTAGAATGTATATCAGGTTATTATGTTCTGAAATAATGCTTAATAAACTAAACAAGAAAAAGCTCTTTGCAGATGCAAATTACATAGCCAAACACAATCACTAATGCATCTTCATAGATGTAACATATGCAAAATTCACCATAAGCTCCTTACAATAAGCAATAATCTTTCTCTGCATTCGTAGATCATTCAGCGGTTCGTCCGCCATACTTTTTCCGAAATATTACATCAGTTTGTAAGGCTTTAGCAGTTGTAAATCGCAAAAAACTTCAGAGAGAAAATTAAAATAAAATAAAAACGCTGAACGCAAACTTTCTCATTAAAGTAAATTTAAGTCAAATATACATTTTCTTCATTTTGCTTATTTTTTCCCCCAAGGCAGGGGTTTAACCCCTAAAACCCTCCCTTTGGACACGGCGCTGGACACATCAGCTGCCTATTGTTTTCCGGGAACGTTTCTGAATCGTTTTTACAGTGTCTAAGAGAAACTTTCTTTTTTTTTTTTTTTCTTTTTTACATGTATTTTTGAACCACCCTACTGAGGCTGGTCATTGTTACCACTAATTCTGTCTATTTTCTTAGCTACATGTGAAAAGAAGGAGCAGGCAGTAATATGCTTAGATCCATGCAACACTTGCAGTATATTCAGAGGCTGCACTAACTGCACATTCACCAGTTGCAATGAAGGTTGCGACTGCCCAGAAGGCTTTAAACGGGACGACAACGCAGAGTGTATCCCAGCGGATGACTGCCCACCATGTGAGTAACTCAACGTGTCTCTTTAATCAACAATATTTTGTGGAATTGTGAACGTCCAAATGTGGTCCTCCCATTTCCTTACAAAACGTATAAAGTTAGAGAAATAGGGAAACATGGGGCAAGTGAAATAGCGGGGCAAAGTGAAATGGTGAAATATTTAATCCGCTTTTAGCTTTACCAATTTGGTATTATTTTAACTATGTAGTACCATGTGTAGTCTATTCCAGTCAGGAAAAAAACATCGCCGAAGATTAAAACATTTGGTAATAGAGGCAATTTTTAAAAAATTGATAGTCATATTGTAATATTTTGTTATAAATCAGAAACTATTTTTGTCGCAATAAAATGATAAAGTTCTTGTTATTAACATTTTAAATATTTATTGAGACCTTGTAATATTCAATTCAGTATTGATTTAGTTAATATTAAGCTTTTTTGTATTTTAAATAAATTGCACAATTCGTCTAGCACATACGGGGCAAAGTGGATGGGACAAAGTGAAATAGTTATTTCATTTACTCACTTAATCATGAATATAAATCACTTACGCTTTCATTTATTAATTAATTCATTTACATTCCTTCTTTTAGTGATTCACCTATTTATTCATTTCTTTTACTCGATCATTTGTTTTTCTTCATATATTAATTGATTTATTCATTTAATTATTCGTTTTTTGTTTCATTATCTTTCCAATTATTCACTCAACCTTTTACTTACTAATTCTTTTGATCAAAAATATGTTTTATAATCGAATAGAAAATATTTCAATAGAAAAATATTTTATTTTTCACTTTGCCCCATAAAAAAAAATCCACTTTTTTTTTTTTTTTTGAAGACTCAAATTTACTGCCAAAAATAAAAAGTGCTGTTTCAACGCAAGTTTTATTGTAAAATACAATGTTCTTTCTTTATGTACTGTAATTTTCAAAACAAATTTCTGAATTATTCATTTTGAAAAAACTCAGTCATTTTAACCATTTCACATTGCCCCACATTCCCCTACTAAAACTGTTTCCAACGATGTGTCTTTACTACAAAGATGGTGTTTCCCATCCCCCTCCATCTCTTTTTAGTGTTAAAGTCTCTCAAAATTTTAGAGAGCTCAAATGTAATAAAACTGCATTAAAATACAAATGCGAAATTGCATTCTCACAAAAGTTTTTAGTATTTCTTCAGGAAACAGGAGGATTTACGTAAAATGTTTTTTCCGATGCAAAAAGTCAATATATTTCCTTAAAGCAACGTTTCAAAAGTATGAAACTGTACAAAACTTTAAGTTTTTCTTACATACTAGCTGCATGCCCGGCGTTGCACGGGCTACGTAAAAAACGAAAGAGATGTCCAATTGATGTTTTTGCATTACTCTGACATCAGTTTCTAAAGCGCTAAGGAGTAAATAAATACGCGTAATGCAAGGTTTGCAAAACACCAGTAGAGCATATTTTTGGCAAAAATCTCTTTAAAGTTAATCATAGTTATCAATAATGCAAGTTATGCGTATTTTCAATTAGCACAAAAGATAAAAATACATGCATTATCAATTATAATCTGTGCTCACTTTAAACTGAATTAAATCTGATAGACTATATCTGAAACATTTGTATGTACAATTACGATCAGCTTTTTACATAAAATGACACATACTTTTTGGTTGCTTACGTGAAACTAAAGCACCAAGACTTAATAAATACCAATTAGCATTAATTTAATACCAAGTCATCAGATTCGAATTAAGCTTTAGTTAAAATCCTTAAAAACAATATTTTTGTTCAACTCTGTTTCACTTAAAGAAATTCAAACAATCGTAATTTAACATGTTCTTTTAACGATACAAACTGTATTTCAAAAATAGAAACAGGAAGGAAAAAGAGAGTTATTACCATTCGAAAACTCACCCATGTGACGGGAAAAAGTCCAACAAAATAAACATAATTAGTCGCACATCCTAAATGTACCAAAATATGAGGTCGGTGAATAATAAACTTACATTACAATCAATAATCATAGCTAAAGAAACAACTTTCATATGCTGAAAAGAGTTAAGAACGTTGAATGTAAAAAATAAAAAAAGGACAGACGATAAAATAAAGGCAATGTCTGAATAGGGCAACCAATTTTAAACTAATTTAAAATGAAATTCTAGATGGAAACGTTGTTTTAAGATTTGGACAGCAGCTAAAAAATCTCTTTTAAAACAATTATTAGAATTTTACTTGCTCGCGCATATGCAAAATGGCAACAGGAAAGA
Organism: Uloborus diversus; assembly: GCF_026930045.1. Lineage (NCBI taxonomy): Eukaryota > Metazoa > Arthropoda > Arachnida > Araneae > Uloboridae > Uloborus > Uloborus diversus. The sequence continues at coordinate 179,393,853 of NC_072734.1, forward strand.
AATAAAAATTCCTGAATAACGTTATGTTAATTAACGGTTTAATTAATATATCTGCTAATTAAAGTCGCACAATTACGAGATTGGTCCTATTGTTTTCTTAGGAAAATTCCAAATTGATCGGTATCTCATTTGACTCCCGATTCGCAGTGGTTCTAGAGAAGATAGATCTTCAGACAGACAGACAGACGGATGCGAACAGATTTTAATATTATAGTGGATATATAGATACAATGTTCTTTCTTTATGTACTGTAATTTTTAAAACAAATTTCTGATTTATTCATTTTGAAAAAACTCAGTCATCTTAACCATTTCACATTGCCCCACATTCCCCTACTAAAACTGTTTCCAACAATGTGTCTTAACTACAAATATAGTGCTTCCCCTCCCCCTCCATCCCTTTTTAGTGTTAAAGTCTGTCAAAATTTTCAGAGAGCTCAAATGTAATAAAACTACATTAAAATACAAATGCGAAATTGCATTCTCACAAAAGTTTCCAGCCTTTCTTCAGAAAAGGCGGATTTACGTAAAATGTTTTTCTGCTGTAAAAAGTCAATATATTTCCTTAAAGCAACGTTTCAAAAGTATGAAACTGTGAAATACTTGAAGAGTTTTTCTTATGTATTATACCAAAAGATGCAACAACCCAAATCAGAAATAAAATTGGGGTAGTTGAAAGTAATGCTGCGGAGTCGGAATCGAACAGATTTTGGGGTAAAGGAGTCGGAAGTCAAAAGTTTAAAATTCCAAGAGTCCGTGTCCGAGTCGGCAATTTTCCTTTAAAACCCGCAACTGTACCAGTGTTACGACGAACTGATTTTGGGGTAAAGGAGTCGGATCGAGAATTCCCCCCTCCCCCTCCCCCCGACTCCGCTGCCCTGGTTGAAAGCAGAAAAGTTGTAGCTTCAAGTTTACCATCAGGCCCTGAAAAACGCCGGACCCAGGATCAGGAACCCTTATTTCTTCTCAAAGTTACATTTAATAGATCTTGCATTTATGAGACTTGAAATTCATTTTACTCAAAACAAAAATTAAATTAAAACGTCTTATGTTTCTTTTTATTTAATTCCTCTATTATTTGCAGTTTAAATAAAATATTCAATATGTTTGTAAAACAGATTATCTAAGAGTATTATGTTGACATTTTTTACAGTTTTTGCAAATAGAGTATATCTGGAAGGGAAGGGTCAGCATAAACGCTAAAATCAGGGCCCTACTATTGTTTGATCGGGTCCTGTTCATCGTAAATGTTAAGAAAACCATGCGTAACGTGGGATGCTAATCAGTCCCCTTATTATTTTTCAGGTTCAGACAGTGATGAGTGATGAGTAGCCCGTAAAAAAGATTACAGGTGTTGAGAAGTCAAAAACAGAAGCCCCGGAAATATACGATGAATGTTGTAATACTGGAAAGAAGAAAATAAAAATGTGAAAGCTGTTCTTGTACTAGATTGTTACAAATAAGAAGCGAATAAAAAGTACAATAAAAGTTATCAATGTCATCTTACAAATGAAACACATTAAGACAAAAATAAATGATTAAATAAAATGAAATTTTGGGGAAAAAAATCCATAAATCTACAAATGATAAAGAAATTTCTAAGGAGTTACTAGAATGCCCACAGAGCGCAAAAAGTAAGTGACAATCACAGGTGCAAAAAAATTTAATCAAATCAGAACTTCCTAACTGCTACTTTGTTTGAAATAAATAAAAAACGTTTCATTTATTTGCGAACGTACTCATGCAAACTAAATAACGCGTAAGTATAGTTATAATAACTAAAAAAGTAAGAGTGACGTAACATCATTTTCTTATCATAAAAAAATTAGTTATGCGGGGAAAATTGCTTGAAAAAATAAATTTAATGTAAACTGGATGAAACGTCTTCTATTATGCAACCAACATTGAAGCTGTAACTATATTTAGCGCTAGTTTATATATATGGGTATGTCATTTGAAAACTCTTCAAACGAAACGGGCAAAGGTTATAGTTCAGTATATATTGCATTAAGAAAAGAAAATACATTCACACGAATAAATATTTTTTTTGAATACATATTTCATAAATTAAGAGGAGCAACTGCGCCCTCTTCTTCCACCACTAGCCTGCAGGTTCGCATTAATCATGTAACTACTGTTTTTCTCCTATTATTTTAAGCAATAGCTTTGCCAGTTTTCAAAATAAATATTTAAATATTTGGCAAAAATTATTCTTATCAGTTTGTTAACACATTGACGATGGAAAGCACAACAAATTGTTCTGGACAGTAACTACGAAAGAATAAAGAAACACTATCGCCATTTTTTTTGCTAATAAAAAGTGAGGTCTCACACTCTTAAAGAAAGATTGACTTTTCAACTGGCCAAGGATCTTGTTTAGTAAAGGAATGCGCGATTAATACATTATTGAATAATAGAAGATAGTTAGGAGTATTCTCTTGATATAAATTTGACAAATTTAACAAAAGTTTTGATTTTAACTGACCTCCTAATGTACCTGTATTAGAAAAAATTAATTTTATAACTTGAAAAAATGTGTAAATTAGTTAATTTTCGCTTAATGTGTTTTACGTGTAAGCTGACTGATGTTCGTTGCAGAACATTTTACTTTTTCATTTAACCCTTGTGGGTCCCTCCCATTTCGGTTACACTCAAGACCCTTGGGGTCATATACGACCCCAATGTTTCCTTTAATAAATTTATTATAATTATTGAATGTAACATGCAATTTTTAAGTTTACACACTTTTTAATGATAAAAAAATATATATATAAAGAATGCAATCAAAGTAAAATTTAAATTTTGATTTAAAAATAATAATTTCAGAACAAAACTTACAATAGCTGTAGATTTATTTACAGCTGTTACAGACCTGATACAAATGATTTTTGCAAGTGAATTTCAAACACTTATGACATTTATCACTGTATTTTCTATCCAGTTCTCTTGGACAAAAGTTGCAACGTCCTCTTTTATTTTTGCATTAGTCTTGCATCTACTCATATTTGAATCTTCCGTAGGATCTTTTTGTGATTTCTTAACAATTTCTGCGGCTGCTGCAGTTCTTGGGAGAAATTTTCTATTATGTAGTGAAGGTTTTATTAGTTCATAACCTAATTCTTCCAGAAAATACCTTTTTCCATTGTTTTTGTTTTCATGGTATGAAGGATTAATTTCACGCCAAACCACAAATGCATTGTAAGCAGATAGATCAATTATGTTGTAAAAAAGAACTACTGGCCACCGAGCAGTTCCTCTTTTGCAAGTGTAAATTGCTACTATTTGATCTAAAGTATCAACAGCCCCTTTTGTCGAATTATAATCCAATATCATTGTTGGGTTTTTTATCAGATCTATTACTTATATCGCTTTTGTTATGCATGGTACTAATTAGAGTGACACATTTATTTTTCTTCGGTGTATATACTACTAATGTAGTGCCAGTTGTAAATCCAAATATTGTGGTATGCACCTCCTTTCCCTTCGAATGACTAAATTCGATGGGAAGTTCCGGCTTATTTTTTCTTATTGTCCTTAACATAGTTATCTTTCTTTTTAGTAGTAATTGGCCAAGTTTATAAGAGGAAAACCAGTTATCGAAAGTAACATTATGCCCGCTG